>NC_091476.1:8075472-8232972 GCF_036971445.1 Narcine bancroftii
ACAAGAGGTAATGTTCCAGGCTTGCTTTAATGTGTTTGATTTCTGCAACAATTTTATTTGATAATTGAAGTCGAGGCAATAAAAGGTGGAGAATATATTTTTCATTCTATTTTGGAATATTTTTACTAAAATACCAACAGCAAAGATCATAACCTTGAGGATTTGGCTGAAATAAACAAGTGTCCAACATTCTCAGATATGGAAAATGTTCTTGGTCACATTTGTTTAGCCCTTGGTTTAGTGACAAAGTCACTAGTCAAGTCTCCTCATGATAGGAGATTGAGCAATGATTACTATGTTCTCTTGTCAACCAGTGGGGGCACACTGTGTTTCCACGTGGGTCTTTAAAAATTTTAAATAAAATACTTTAAATTAGATAAAGATGTGTTTCTTATAGAGATGCTTTTGACTTGAAAATATTGCTCAGTCATTGCCACTAGTGAGCCAGAAGCCAGGAGGGCCTTTGCCATTTGTTTGGCCTCCAAACTACGTGACCTTAGAACAGTGATTTTTCAACCTTCTTCAGACAAAGGCTTGAACTCTATTCTTTAGTTAATTAGTTCCAACATCCCAAAATGTCCCAAACAAGCTTTGTTTGGAAGAGTTTGTGTAGTTTTGTGATAGTTTCTTTAAAAGCACAGTAGCAGGATGTAGATTAAACAGCCCTTTTGGTGAACTTTTCAACCAAGAAAATAGGTTTACCTCAAGATACATTATGGGGAAAAAAAACTACAATAACCTCTAATGGGTTTGAAAGAGGAGTACAACTTAAAATGTAATTTGCCTCCATTTACCATTGCAAAGATGCTCAGTCACAAGTGTCATAATGGAAAAAATGCAGTCTTGCTGATTAAAACATAACTGGATAAAACTGATTTTTGGGAAACATTTTAATAAATAGCCTAGGCATATTTATTTTGTTACTTTTATTGAATATTAAATATTAAAATTTCAATGTTTTGATACCACTTCCAAAGGTGACAACACAGTGTGCGTACTTATTCATTCACTACAGCTTCTATTAAAACACACTGCCAGAGCTTATTTTACACACAATAATCCCTATGGGATGAAATTGCATCAGTTCTACAGTATTTACGGTAGTGAATAAATACAGGTGAAACAATTTCTAATATGTAGAAAGCAAGCAAGATCTTTACAATTTCACAGCTGTTGAAATTCAACAGCATGTGGTAGTCTAGGCTTGCCTTTTGCTATCGAACGAGGGCACGTTTGATACAAAACATCTAACTAAGCAAAGAATGCTTTACATCCAAAATTAAGGACAGTACGAGTTAGAAAATGTTTTTTTTTTGCCATTTTTAGTCTTAATACAAGATGCAACATATTTATC
Source organism: Narcine bancroftii (assembly GCF_036971445.1). Lineage (NCBI taxonomy): Eukaryota > Metazoa > Chordata > Chondrichthyes > Torpediniformes > Narcinidae > Narcine > Narcine bancroftii. The sequence continues at coordinate 8,076,827 of NC_091476.1, forward strand.
AGTTTAAGCAAACAGCAACTATGTAAATCACATCTAATCTTATAAAAATGAACAGTGTGGTTTTTATAATTTGTTGTCCAAACCATAATAAATTCACAACTATTTCCTGGTCAAATTTTGTGCTAAATAGAGTACAGATCGATTTAAACGTACAACACAAATTTAAAGTGTAACATACCAAGCAGTCCAAACTTCATATGCGCATTTCATCTGAAAAGATAACGCATCAACTCAATACCATCAATGTGGCATCCATGGCTTCATTTTTTTTTCTTTATTTAAAAAAAAACAAACAGCTTTGAGTAGTATTGTCAGAATACAAGGTTAAAAAGTCTACTGCCAATTTTTGCTCTTGTTAGAAAAAGAAAATTCCAAAAGAGTACCAAATCAAGAAACTGAAAATTATCCCAATGCACAAGTGCATTTGAATTTTCTCCTGACTGAGACACTTAGTTTTAATTGTTTAGAGCTTTAAAAGACCAGTCCACAGAAATAAACCACACCCATTATATATTACATCAATTTTGCAAATGATGGAAGGTTGATTGAGGGCAAGAGAGAAATTGGTTGTCAAGCAAGCAGATGAAATGTTATCCCATCAAATAAATCTTCTCATGATAGCATCAATGTACACATGGATTTCCACTCCCAATTATTAAAGATCGAGTTAGTAATTTGTTGAAGAATTTGTATTGGTGAACTTGTTACCAACTTAGCAATTCTCAGACGATAAGAAACTTTTGCAGCTCTTTGGAGAGCCTCTTAATTGTAGAAGGGCACAATGAGGGTGATCAAACAGGGGAAGACAGCCAGTCTATTAAAAATATAGCCATTGAAAGCAAATAGCTGCTGTGCAAATGGATTTATTTTCAAAGTTAATAGGCAAGTCTCATCTTTCAATAAGACTATGAGGCTTTATTATTTTGCATCAATTGCATAGTGAAGTACAATGGACTCAAAATATCTGGTATTCCTATCACAAAACAGCAAATAAAAATGTAAAACTAACATTTTGCTGCTGCAAGGTTCCTCTAATAAAAATCATTTGAACATACTGTATTCTTAAGAATCACTGATGTAATTAGAAAACACTCGTCTTTCTTCAATTATTTCACTAACTAAACAGCTTTGACTCGTAAAGATTTTGACAAAGTTTTAGCCAGAGTGCAGAATAGTTTTATTTTTGGTTTACATTCGGACGATAGTATAGGTGCAAAATAAAAGCTCATCACCATAGTAAATACAAGTTTATACTGCTTTAATCATACGTATGAAACAAAATGTCATACCCTGACAGGCCTCTGAAGTTTACATGACTTGTCTCTTGCGTGTTCTTCATTTAATGAATTAAAGCATCTACAACATACTAGAGGAGACAGTTAAGGTTCTCAGTAGGAATATAATCCTACTTGGCTTTAAAAAAATGTAATGACATGACATCAAGACTTTGTTTCCCAAACAAGTTTCTATTTTAGCTGACAAGTAGCCCCATTGGAAACAATATAATCTGACTATTTAGTAACACTCAAAGATAATAGAATTGGATAATTGGATTGGCAATCATGAATGATTTAAATTCAACAGAAGTGCACCAGACGACATACTCTAATTTTCCTCATGAAACAAAAACACAAGAGCTTGATCTAGCAGCAACTAACCAGCAGAATGAACTTCACCATTTTTCTGGGTGGAAAAACCAATGCATGATGGATCAGTTTCCCCTCAAGTCAGCCCTTCAGATATTGAACGAAATGCCCCAAGGCCAGTCGTGATTTTGAAGATTATTTCTAGCAGATTTCATTGAATCAATTTTCTATCTATATGGTGACAACAATATGGAATAGATTAATAATAAATGTTTTCAGGTATTATGTCAGAACGTCCCTTGTTTAGTATTTCAAATTTAGGACCGGGTTCGTCTACATGGACAGATAGGCATCAAGACTGAACTCAAGATTCTTCATTGGAGACAGCTGAAAGGAGATCACAGCCAAATATCTAAAAGGCAAAGATGCAAAAATCAAATTCAACAGGCAAAAAATTTAGGGAACTAACAGTTTCACTTGTTAGGGCCTTGTCATCTGTAGCTGATGGAACTTCAAAAGCTAACAGACAATAGTAATCTCCACAGAAAATAAAAGGTTCAGTGGCCATGTAACAAGTGAAAGTCACAAGAGTTGGATGCTGCTTCCCAGATTGTCAGAGGAAAATCTCAAGGATCAATTAAACCATAATCTCAACCCTGATGGAACATTTAGGTGGATATAAGTTGAACACCAAAGAACAGATCCTTATTTGAGAAAATAAAACCATTTGTGGGGAGAATGATGAATAATCTTGCTGAACCCAGAGGCAGAGATAATTTTATCTCCTCCTCCAATGACAATCACGGCAGGAATGCAAGAGTTAGCAATTTTTGATCATACCAAGACTATACATAGATGACAGATCAGTTGATGGCAAAGAATGTTCCCAGACAATGTCATAATTAGCACCAGAGAGGATCAAATGTTGACATTTGAAAGAGATCCTGTGGGATTTGGAATTGCTCAAGTATAATTGCAAGAATGATTAGGATGGCATTTTAAGGGATTACAAGTATTTCCAGCAAAATAACAAATTAACTTGCATTTGCCTACTAGAAAAATAGCAACATGCATGCCATGTTCTGCTCTCTCCAGTTGATTTACAGTTAAAGATGTTTAGGGAGTAAAAATGTCAGGTTAATCTCCATTATCCAGTACATGTTGAAATGCAAGATTAATTTAGTTTCAAATTACATTTACTGGGAACAAATCAGGCTGCAGAGTGAAAACCACTTGACCTGCATTGAAAATGCTAAAAACATCACTAAATCAAAACACTGGGCATTGGGTCTGCAAAGGAATCAACTTCAATTTCTAAGAGAATGGTGGCTTTATTCAGAAATGCTAGTTGGTATTCATCAGTATTGCTGATTGCGAACAACAATATCTTGATTCTCATCTGAGATAAACCTGTTCTAGAAGTTTCAGCAGTTCAGAATTTTTTTTTTGGAACAAGAGATTGAAGAACTCAATTGTTAAGGGGTAAAAACCTCAACTCAGGTCCTCAGAAACATACAAGCAATATTGCCCAAAATACTTCTGGAAGGGGCAATAACTTGGGTGTATTCCTGTTATATAGGAAACATTAAAAAGGTGACATTTGTAAATATATTTTCATTGGTCGGCAAGTTCTGGACTCTCAACTTCTCACTTCTGCAATTCCCCCCCCCCCCCCCCCCACCCCGAATTGATCAGATACATCAGAATTCAGCAAAACTGGCAGAAAGAAAAAAAAATTGGAAGAAAACTGGTTCTCTTCCTCACCAGTCACATATTTATTAAGGCTATATACAATGTTTAAAGATTCCTTAGAATCTCCTATGTATTACCACTGAATATCTCAGCATGACTCTATGCACTCAAATAGTGTCCCAGTTATAAATTGGTCACTTGTTTTTCTTCAGTTCAGAAATGTGCTTGCTACCATAGCAAAGGCACAAAATTACATTTTTGTCTCACGGTAAAAATGGCTATTTCTTTGAATTTTTAAATCCTTGTTTGAGCTGTGGGGGGGCAGGAGACTGCGCCTTCATCTGCATGGGTGCAGGTGGTGCTCTCTGCAAAGGTGGTGGCAGGATGCCAGGGGCAGTTTGTGGGTACATGGACAGTCCTCTTAATCCGATGTGTGGATAACTAAGCATTGAGCCAGGATTCCTTGAAGTCATAAATTGGTTCAAAAGTGGAGACATTGGATACTGCTGCTGTGCCATCTGGTTGAACTGCTGCTGCCTTCGGCTCATTAGTATCTGTTGTACAGTACGGATCAGCTGTAAATGGGGGGAAAAACAAATGAGAATGCAAATGACTTGCAGGATTCAAATTACAACTGAGATGTTAATTGTGTACCTAAAGCATAGCTCATAAATCAAAATGGAAGCTTCTGAAAAATATGTTGCACTAAGGCCTGTCGATATAACTGCAGGGCTAGTTAGCTTTGTTATTCATTGCAGCGCTGAAGATGAACAGTGAAGGGTTACAGTTATAAATGTAAAATTCTAGCGATTAAAGTTTCGAAATTATGGAACCTGATTAACATGGTGATTCCAACAAGTGTATAATCTTTTTAAAAGAAGTCTTAAAAAAGATTTCAGAGACAAAATGATCTTACCAGCTGCTGCTTTGAAAGGATATCATTATACATAGCTTCTCTACGTTTTATTTCCAACTCTTGAGTTGCTTGTTTGGTGAGTGACACTGCTTGAACTTGTTCTTCAGTCAGGTTTGGATTCTCTTTCCACTAAAGGGAAGGAATAGCTATTAAAAACTCAGGAACAAGAGAGTTAGCAAAAACTATCAGTTTATAGTAAGCGATTGAAAGTTCTCTTAATTTTCTAAAATGTTTTTTTTCATATAATTTCCATATCTAATAAGGATAACGCACAGTAAAATAATTCTTGCCTGTAGCCCAAAATAGTTACATCAGTTATTTTTCTGTACTATTTGGTTACAATAAATGTTTTGGAAGAATAACAAAGGAAAAGGAGACATGGTAGCTCAAAGAATATCACTGCAGTGGTATTAATCAATTACAGAAGATCAAATTAGACAGGAATGAGTGTTAGTAAAGGAAACAAGCCATTAGGCAGTAGTAACCACAAATCCTGTACATTTTCAGTACCCTCCATAAAGATTGGGACAAATATACATTTTTTCCGGTCAGCGCACTTTCCACCACACATCTGTAGAAATTTGCCAAGGTTTCTGGTGTCATACCAAACCTCAGCAAACCCATGAGGAAGTAAAGGCACTGATGTGCTTTCTTCATAATGCCATTGGTGTGTTGGGTCCAGGTAAAATCCAAGACGTAAACTACCAAGAACTTAAATCTGTTCACCCTCTCCACCTCTGATCTCCCAATGATTCCTGGATTGTAAACCTCTGGCTTCCCCTTCCTGAAGTCAACAATCAGCTCCTTAGTTTTGGTGACATTGAGTGCAGAGTTGTTGCTGGTGCACCATTCAGCAAGTTTTCAACTGCCTCCTGTGTGCTGACTCATCACCTTTCTTTGCACAACCCACTACCTTGATATCATCGGCAAATTTGTAAACTGTTATTGTTGTACCGAGTCACACAGTCGTAGGTGTAAAGTGAGTAGAGCAGGTGACTAAGAACACAGCCCTATGGTGCTCTGGAACTGATGGAGATTGTGGAGATGTTCTTACCAGTCCTCACTGATTGTCCTATGATCCAATTACATAGTGGGATGTTGAGTCCCAGGTCTTGGAGTTTGCTGATCAGTTTTGAGGATCTCTTGGCTTGGCTTCGTGGATGAAGATTTATGGAGGGGTAATGTCCACGTCAGCTGCAGGCTCGTTTATGGCTGATAAGTCCGATGCGGGACAAGCAGACACGGTTGCAGCAGTTGCAAGGGAAAATTGGTGGGTTGGGGTTGGGTGTTGGGTTTTTCCTCCTTTGTCTTTTGACAGTGAGGTGGGCTCTGCGGTCTTCTTCAAAGGAGGTTGCTGCCCGCCGAACTGTGAGGCGCCAAGATGCACGGTTTGAGGCGAGATCAGCCCACTCGCGGTGGTCAATGTGGCAGGCACCAAGAGATTTCTTTAGGCAGTCCTTGTACCTCTTCTTTGGTGCACCTCTGACTCCGTGGCCAGTGGAGAGCTCGCCATATAACATGATCTTCGGAAGGCGATGGTGTTAAATGCCAAACTGTTGTCAATAAAGAGCATCCTGGTAAATAAAGAGGATCTTTACTGTTCAAGTTGTGTAGAGCCACTGAGATGGCATCTGCTTGCAGATCTGTTGCTACGATAGGCGAACTGGAACGTATCCATGTCACCGCTCAGAGAAAACCTGATCTGCTTCATCACAGCCTTTCTAATCATTTCGTCACTGTCGATACAAGTGCTACTGGTCGATAGTCATTAAGGCAGGTTACTACACTCTTCTTGGGCACCGGTATGATTGACAGCTGTTTGAAACAGGTGGGGACCACACCCTGCTGGAATGAGATTTTGAAGATATCCATGAATACAGCCATACCTCGACTTATGCCCAATCGAAGAACATCCGAGGTCACGCATTCGACACATGGGCTCAAAAGCCAAAACAAAGTGATTGCGCTGCCAACCGTATAATGGTACACAGTATACACCTAACTTATAATAGTGTACACACACACACACACACACACACACACATATATATATGTATATGTACATGTGTATGTACAATATAGATGTTTAGGTAAATGTGTGTCATGGTATCTTATGCTGTACAGTATATTTAATCTATAATGATCAACTTGCGCCCCAATCAATTTGCGTCCCCACCTCCAAAATGTAATCTGGACGCAAGTTGATGCATGGCTGTACATCGTTAAGTTGGTCAGCATAGATTTTTAATACTCAGCCAGATATTCCGTCCTGCCCAGATGCTTTCCTTGGAATCACTCTCCTGAAGACAGCATGCATGTCATCCTCAGATTCAGACAGGACGAGATCATCAGGGGACGGTTTGGGGGGGGGGGGGGTGTGACAGTGGGAAGGGGTGGTTCTTTGCTGTTACTGTATTCAATTTGGGCATAGAAGGCATTGAGTTCTTCAGGGAGTGAAGCTTTGCCGTCTGCTACTTCACTGGATTTGGTTTTGTAGCAGGTTGTGGCATTTAGGGCCTGCCACAGATGTCAGGGATTCCCTGTTGTCTCCATTTTCATCCGGAATCTCCACTTTGCCCTGGAGATAGCTTTTTGCAGGTCATAGATGTATTGTTTGGGATCTCCAACTTCAATTCCTGTGATCTGGCTCTCAACAGGTTCCAGATTTCATTGTACATCCAGGGCTTCTAGTTGGAGAAAACCCTGAAAGATTTGGTGGGGACAAACTTGTCTACAGCTGTTTGGATAAAGCCTGTGAAAGCCCTGGTGCAATCATTCAGATCCTCATTTAAACACTGCCCAACCCACTGACACAAGGAAGTCCTGCACAGTTCTTCAGCCTCCTGTGACCACCTTCTAGCTGTCCTGACCTCTGCAGCCTCTCTTTTTATGCTCTGTCTCTATGAAGGCAGAAGGAGCACAGCCACGTGATCCAAAGTGCAATCTCGGAAAAGACTAACTTATCTTGGTATAGCAGTGATTGAGTGTGCTGGGACCTCTAGTACAGCAGGTTACATGGTAGTGGTAGTTGGGCAGTTTACTTGACACAGGCCTGATTAAAATCGTCAACAAAGATTTGTAGTGCGTTGGGCTGGGCTGTTTCTTGTTTACTGCCCACATCATGCAGCTCCACAAGTGCCTGATGGTAATTGGTATCTGGAGGGATATAAGCTCCAGTGAAAAATCTCAGGGTAGATAGAAGGGTGTGCATTTAATCAAGATTTGCTCTAAGGCAGTAGAGCAGAAGGTCAACATAACCTCAATATCCGCACACAACCCAGTATTAACGAAAAGCATATATTGCCCCCTCTCCCTTTTCCAGAATCTTAGCAATTTTGTTGGGAAATTGTTGAATCCACTATTAATATTATGCCATAGACCAGCAGCAATAGAAATGCACCAAGACAATAGTATCTTAAAGCAATACTTTTTATTAAAAATATTAATAATATAACATCTTATTTAAATCTAAACTTAGTCCCAACCATGTGCAAATGTATATTTCTGTGTGGATTACCCAAACCATTACAGCTTAGGTACAATTCTGAAAAGTCAATTCAAAGTTCAGTCTTAGAAATCCTGTGTTGAAACTCAGAACCTTTATACTGATGTTCAGAAGTAATTATGAAATAGGTGAGATACCAAATCATCAGATTTCTCAAAACTCACACATTCCTATTGAGTTGCTTTCAGAGAAATGCTCCATACGAATGGTTTTTCACAGCTCCGCTCTTCTTTGCGCTGGGGTTACAAAACTTGTGATTTTCAGAATGCGATGGTTCCATGAACCCAGGCAAGGGTTAAACAAAGTGACCATTAGAATGGTCATGATCCAAATACAGGACTGATCCCATTTCCTTTACCCAGACATGGGTCAATCAAAAATGAACATTACAAGGAGAAACAGCAGAAGTGACCATCTCTCCCAAAGTCACTCCAATTCTGTCTTTCTAGATGATTTTCTGGTGAACTAATTGCTGTTTTTCCAAGTGTCTCAATCAAATGACTTGCTTGATCAATACTGGCGTCCAGTTTCAAATTCCAAAAAGTTTGAGTCACAAGCAGATGGCCTTCTCTTTGAACAGATGTCTTCTTGGGTAAACATCCATTGCTATCGTCTTTCAATTGAGAATAATATCACTGTTTACAGCTTCAAATTAGCCGCCAGGCTGTCTGTTCAAAATGTTATCAGTTAGGGTCTTTCCCTGCTCCAACCCCCAAAGTAACTTTAGGGGAAAAAAAGAAGTCTGCAACAATATGGTAACAGTATACCTAGAAAACTGTAACAAGACCACGCATGATCAAGCTTTCATTATTTTTCAATAGTTAGGTGTGCTGAAGCTTGTATTGTGAGAAAATTCAATCTGCACCACTTTTGAGACCTGACCAGTGCACATTGCAAGACCAAGGGCTTTACGGGCAAGAAGATAGGTAACATTATTGGGACATTTATACTAATAAGAGCACACCAAGACTTTGGCATGAGTACCAGTACTCAAATTTCTTACCACTTGTGCAATTAGGTCTTCAAGAGCCTCTGCTCGTACACCTGCGATGCTGGTACTGGCTTCAACTACTTTCTCTCTGCCTTGGTTGATGAGATCCTTAAAGGGAGAAAAGGCACAGGAATGAAAAAGAACAAATTCATTATGTTTTAAAGTAGAAACATTTCCTATTTCAACTTTTTATTTAATATAAATAACCACTGTACGTTTAAAAAATAGATTAGGACCATTCCCCATGGTTAGGTCACACCCATTTCCTGAATTATTAATCGGTGTATTTATATTTTTCCCCACAATCCCGGGTTAGATTCCCATATATCATCCTCCACTTGCATCACTTTGAGATGGACTGCTGAAGCATCTTATTCTGATATCGCAACTATATTATGCTCAGAAATAATCTCAAAGAGTGCAGAACTAAAGTAATTTGACTGGAAACATTGAGATTTTGAAACAGAAAAAGATAAAGAAATCAGGAATCCAGTTTCTAATCCAGACACCAAATGCACAAATGTAATGCCCATATCACATCTTGGGTGGAAGTTTAAAAAAAGTGATTTTAAGCAGTATATTAAAACAAAAGTTGATTCCAGAATTTGCCCCATGGCCCCAGAATTAGTTCTCAAGCCGACATTTGTCACCACATAGCGTGTACCTGTTAAATATGAAAATGAATAAAAAAAAACAAAATATAATCTTGTCAATGGTTGAAACATGAAAAGAATCTGGAAGGAAGTACCTTTCCACTCAAAATCTACTAAAATGGAGCATCTTCTTATATTTTACCGAATTAAGTTAATCTTGTACAAAGTGCTTTGAGCCATACAATCACCCAATCATCACGGGACTAGGAAGCACGGGTTCCACGTGGATGAGACTTACTCACCTCCAGCTGCTGACTGCTCATTGCGGACAAAGTTGCAATGTTGAAAGGAAAATGTGTAGCCTGCAAAGTGAAATTGGCACCAGGGTAATTAATCCCAGTTGGGACATTAGTTCGCAAAGAGAGCCCCTGAAAGAAGATCGAAAAAGCCAGGTTAATCTTTCTGAAGGAAGTAATATGAGACACCAATTCTATCTTGAGTTATTGAATAAGTATGCAAAGCAGAGCATTTTAATATTCAGACTGCAATTAAATGAAATTTGGAATTATCGATACAACAAATTTTCTTTTCAATTTTTTAATATCATAGAATACTTTGCACCCTAAAAGGGAGAATCAACACCTTTGACCCAATACATTGTTTTTGATTATTTCCTCCTAAATACCAGAACATCCTTATGGAGCATAATTTCTGTGCATGGATTACCAGAAAATATGATTTTGGTGAGTATAAAAACATTCTTATCCAGTTTAATTGATAAACTGGAGTGCCCTGTGAGGAAGTTGAAAACCATGTCAAAATGTATGTATAACACTGTCATTTTACCAAATAAAATTTACACACAAATTTCTTGTGTAATGACTACAACTACTGGAAAACACGAGTGACATCAATCTTACAATGAATGAATTCAACGATTAAAGGTTCTATACTCCCTCTGAACATTGCATTTTTCTGATATGACTGTATTTAGGCAAAACCATTATATTTGCCAATCCCTGGAGGGAGATCTACAAAAATTCGATTCTCCCAAATTTAACTTTCGTCATATTTGACAGCTAGATCCTCTGTCAATTTCTCCTTTTCTGGACACTGTCCATTTTAAGTGGGCCCACTTACGAGATTATTTTTAATGATTTTTACATTATGCAGGTCATTGTTAAAACATCAGAAACAAAACTCCATTTAATATTGGATAACAAATGTTTACTATAAATTTTTAAACTATGCTCTCTCTAACAAAATCCAGATTGTTCATTTCAAATAGTTATCAACATTATAATAAAGCAAATCATAATTTGCTACCGTACATGCTTATGCAATAGTCAAACCCCCCACCTTCTGTCCCAAAAATTAAATGCTTTCCATATGACCTGTGTAAAAGTGAACCCCACCATTTTTGGCCCCGACTGCCCACCATCTGAGCCTCCGACACCCCGGCTGCCTGCTCACCCGAGTTTCCAACGCCCTGAAAGTGGACGTACTACCAGGTCCTGGCCATTGAACAACGCAGGTACTTACTGCGGTCAAAAAATATACTTTTACATGAATATATACAGTTCTTAATTCACTCATCTACAACAGTATTGCTGACTTGTCTATATGGTTAATCATTTCCATGAAGTCTGATAACCTACTGGAAGCTAAGCATCCCAATAATAATCCATGAGTTATAGTATTTTGATCTAGTTTAGAGATTTGCATTCATATTAAAATATGCTACACAATTGTTATTTGAGGCAAAATTAAATAGATCCAGAAATTTATGTCCTTATGATGTTGTAGCTTATCTACTATTTGCTTACCTTCTTTTCTGCTTCATACTCTGCCCATGCTGCTTTCCGGTCCTCCTCACTTAGCTCTTCCTCCTCCTTGTGATCCAGGAGTGAGTCATGTTCATGGTAACCTACAAGGTAATCTTTCTGGTTTTGAAGTATTTCTGCCAAAATATGATCCTTTTAAAAATAAAAATAATCAATAATTACACCTTCTGGGTTATTTTCAAGGCTTCTGCAAAACCAGTTTTAAGATAGCATCAAAACTACTAAAACAATGTAATTGTCAAATTAAAAAGCAAATGCTGTAAATCTGTGGAGAAAGAAACAAAGTTAACACTTAATGTCAAAAGGGATGAAGGAGCCAAATGAAAGAGTGCTCATGGCATCAGTAGTCTAAAGGAAGACATATAGAAGCAGGGTATCTGGAATGCATTGCTGGGGTAGTGGTTGAGTCTGATACACTAGGGACAATTCAAAAAACTTAGATAGGTACAAGATTGCAAGAAAGAGAGGTTATGGATTGTGAGGGAGGGTTTAGATTGATCATTGAGTACATTTATATATGTTCCAACATTGTGGGCTGATCATTGTGTGCTTTTCCAAGTTCAAATTTTTATGAAAACCAGATAATATTGAGGTAGGAAAAAATATTATGTGCAAGGGTCACAAGTAATGATAAAAATAAACTTTGCAAAAAAATTCTTTATATCTATGGCAATGCTTCAGAAAACAAACACTGCATAACTCAATACTTGCTTACTTTGCCAATAAAGTCATAAAATATGGTTGAAATTACATCTCATTGCACTGGTTTGCTTTTCTGTTTCTAAGCTTTCTCATTTTCTGGTCAGGAAGTGATGAAATGTGAAAGCTCCTTCAAATACATATTCTAGGAGTAACACATACTGGTTACTATAACTCAACCCTGTCTTTCATAAGGTTTCAACCCCTATGTGTTACAGGGTTATAACTTTTGTAAACTCCAAACTGAAATCCTGCTAAAAATGTCTGAATTTGCTCATATATTTCTCTAAATCATGTGACCATTAACATCAGTGAGGTCAGTTCCAATGCTTTAAAATCATGTGACAGTTATTGGAATTTTAAACAGTGGCAAACCCCAGTTTCTTGCAAATCATATCTTCATACCTGTCTTGTAGACGACACGACTCTGAAAGATTACCTCACCTGTTTCAAAGGCCACTCACATGGCTCTCAGTTTCATTTCTCTGTACAAGAGGGCTTAAACGGTTCAGTTTAAAAACAGATGGTTTCCTTCAGCAGTTTTTAACTGAGGACTTAGTTTAGATTTTTAATAAAGCAAACACTCTGTTGTTCTTGAATAATTAAGACCCACTTCAAATCCATTAGCTGTCTTTCCAAGATGCTGCGACTCTGAAAATGAACTCTCTTCTGAGTACAATGGTTCTGTGTTAATGTGCTATGAACTGTGTGTCACACAGAATACAGATCCAATATTTTAATTCTACAATTGACTTTACTAAGAATTTTATATGAGAAATATAGTTTAACATTAAAATTAAAGATTAACATAAATCTGTTACATAATACTTTCAGAACTAATTAAATTTTCACAACAAATTCATCAGGAATCATTTTAGACAAGAATCAAACCATTAATGATCATTTTACTTGTAATCATTACAATTGACCAGGACAGAGTATAATGTTTTCTTGGCTGAGACTGTAGGTGAAGGGTAGTGTTGATTTGTGAGAAATGTGGAATTACCAGTATTGTGTTGAGTGAATTAGCAGACCTATAGCATTATTGCTGATGACCAACTCTCTTTTACTTCTTTATCTCCAACTGCATTTCTGAAATCAGGAGGGTTGTGCATGTCCTTCAATTAATACAACTTTGCTTTAGGTAGAAAAAAACAAAACTTGTCCCAGTAATATTAGTATTTACAGGCATTAAATTCAGGCAATGTTCTCAACCCACAGATGAGGAAACAAATCTCAATATTGTTACTGAACGACCTTCAATATGAAGAAATTAATGGCTTGCCATTCTCATCTTATTAGATTCTCAATTAGATTTTCTAAACTTGAGAAAATAGTCCCTTCTTAAAGCAGATGTCCTCATTTTGATCTAAATGAGTGAAACCCAAGCAGATTTGTTGAGACAAATATCCTTTTGAACAAAAGATACAAATAGGAGCACCTTGCCACAGAGCCCTTGGACCTCTTTAGCTGTTAAATAAGGCTTCAAGTTCAACTCAACTTTCCTGCCAATTATTCTCACATTTCCTAAATCTACTCAAGGATGGAAACTACATCAAACAATTGTTAATGTTACATCCAAAATTCAGAACCCTCTGAGGATATTACTCCCAATTTTTGCCCCAAATTTTTGACCCTTTGACACAGAACCACGCTCCCAAGTTTAAGACATAGTTTTGGGAAGTAGCTTCATAACATTAACAGAAACTTTAAAAGTCTTTGTTTCTATAAACTGTCTCATATTTTTCTGAACCCCAGTCCAGAAAAGTGGTTGCCTTGTCAAGGCAAGTTTTTTCTTCCTGAGATAGATATGACAAGTCGTGCTTATTTGTTATTCATACCATAACCATTTAGTGTACAGTGAAAATAAGAGCATTTCTCTGGACTGTGGAACTGGTTATTTATAAGGCTAAATTACATCAGAAACTTTTTTTTTATATCTATAACATATCATGTTACATATGCTAGCCCTGTGTCCCTGGAGTTCAGAAGCCTTATGGCTTGGGGGTAAAAAAAAACTTTCGCAATCTGGTCGTGAGGGCACGAACGCTTCGGTATCTCTTCCCAGATGGCAGGAGGGAGAATAGATTGCGGGTGAGTTATATGATGGACTCCTTCACAATGTTTATGGCTTTCCTCAAACAATGGCCACTATAAATATCAATCGTGGCAGGGAGAGAGACCCCAATGATCCCCTCAGCAGTCTTTACTATCCGTTATGGGGACTTGCATTCTGGGTTGGTGCAATTCCCGAACCAGACAGTGATGCAGTTACATAGGATGATCTCAATGCATCCCCTGTAGAACATAGTGAAGGTGGAGGGTGGACTTTCATCAACCTCCAGAGGAAGCAAAGGCATTATTGGGCCTTCTTGGCAATGGACCTGGTGTTGGGGGACCAGGAGAGATTCTCCGCCAGGTATACGTCAAGTGAACTTGCACACGAAAACTGCACATAATACAGGTCCACAATCCTTTAGTCGGAACCCTTGGGGGACAATATGTTCCGAATTTCGGAAAGCCAGATTTAAGCCCACCCGAATTGTGCTGCCGTATCCACCCCCACCCCTTCCAGTCGCGCTGCCGGTCCCCCCCCCCCCCCCCGCCTGCCTGAGTCACGCAGCCGGTCTCTGGCCCGTCCGACTCGCGCTGCCGTCTCTCTCCCCACTTGCAGCATTTTAGAGATTTCCAAATTTTAGATTTCCGGATGAAGGATTGTGTACCTATATTGTGCTCTCACCAAAGCCCTTTACAAATGTATCACGATTCTTTACTATCTATTCCAAACCTCTCTCAATGAAGGCCAACATGCTATTTGCTTTCCTAAATGGATATTATACCTGCACACTAACAATGCGATTGTTTCATATGGCACCTATAATTCTGAAAGCCTACATTTGTTTATTTTTAAAAAAATCTAAATAATTCCCATTTACTATACACCTCTCACAACCTTGTCCAGTTTACTTTTCTTCTATACTTCCTTGCAATCACTTTCTTCGCCCCCCTCACCACCCCAGCTTTCCAACCCAGCACTGTAAGTACCAATAAACTTGTAGATATTATAATCTAACTCCACCCATTTTCAACATCAACTCAGGAAAAATTGGAAAAAAATAACTGATCAGCAAGGTTGTTGAATTTAAAAATTTCTCTCAAAAATTACTAGCATCTCTCAAAACCTTTAAAGACTCACAATCTTGCCCTTGGGCTACAATATCCACTGAAAATCATAATGCTGTCAAATATGTTCACCAAAGAAACAAGCAAAATCTGGGAGGACTGATTGAGGAAATAAAAAGCTATTTCACAGGCAATTTTAATTGTCAATTTTCTTTCCATAACAATAGCACAAATCAGCCATTAAACTTAATTACCCCACATCTGTTCTTTCTGCTAAAAGAACATTAATCTGACGATCTTTAAAATCAGAATCTATTGTCATGAACAAGTCACGAAATTCGTTGTTTTGCGGCAGGATCACAGTGCAGGCATTGATATAAACTTCCTTACAAAAATAAATAAAAAGAATGCACAAAAAGTCAAAGTGAGGCAGTGTCTTTGGGTCATTGATTATTCAGGAATCTGATGGCAGTGGGGAAGAAGCTGTCCTTGTGCCATTGAGTGTTCGTTTTCATGCTCCTGTACTATTTTCCCCCAATGGTAGCAAAGTGAAGAGGGCATTGCCTGGGTGCTGGGGGTCCTTGAGGATAGAGCCTGCTTTCTTAAGAACACTGCCTCTTGTAGGTGTCCTCAATGAAGTGAAGACTGGCGGGCCTGATGTCGCAGACCGAGTTAACAACCCTCTGGAGTTTTTCTTGCCCTGAGGTGGCACCTCCGTACTAGACCTTGATGCAACAAGCCGGAATCCTCTCCACTGTAAATCTGTAGAAGTTTGAGTGTCTTCGGTGACATACTGAATCTCCTCAAACACCTCACAAAGTATAGCCACTGGCAAGCTTCTTCTTGATTGCATCAATATGGAGGCTCCAGGAGAGATCCTCTGAGATGGTGACAGCAAGGAATTTGAATTCTTGACTTTTTCCACTTCTGAGCCCTCAATGAGGACTGGTTTGTGTTCTCTGGTCTTCCTTCTGAAGTCATTATCATCTCCTTAGTTTTGCTAACCTTGACTACAAGGTAGTTGATGTGACACCATTCAACAGGCTGATCTATCTCCCTCCTGTACACTTCCTCATTGCAGTTTGAGATTCTGTCAACAAATGTGATGGCATTGAAATTGTGCTTGGCCGCACAGTCATGGGTAGAAAGGGACTAGAGCAGTGGGGCTAAGCATGCATCCTTGAGATGCTCCTGTGTTGACTGTGAAGTGGAGACGTTGTTTCCAATTCATGCTGTGGTCTTCCAATGAGGAAGTCAAGGATCCACTTGCAAAGGCCCAGGGTTTGGAGCTTATTGACCAGCACTGAGGGAATAATGGTATTGAGGTCTGAGCTGCAGTCGATGAAGAGCAGCCGTATGAATGAGTTGCTATTTCCTTATGTTCTAGAGCTGAACGGAGAGCCAGTTATATTACGTCTGCTGTGGAGCGTTGTGATGACAGGTGAATTGCAGTGGGTCCAGTACTTTGATAAGGTACATGTTAATTCTGTCCATGACCAACTTTTAAAAGTATTTTGTCACAGTAGATGTTAGTGCTACTGGATGATAGTCATTGAGGCAGCCCACTCTGCTCTTCCTGGATGATTGATGCCCTTTTGAAGCAGGTGGGAACCTCGGATTGCAAAAATTAGGATATTAAAAATGTCTGTAGTTGGCACAGATTTTCTGTACCCTACTAGGTAACCATCAGAGGCTGGTGCCTTGGGAGGGTTCACCCTCTTGAATTCTAACATCGGTCTCAGAGACAGATATCAGAGTCTTCAGTCCTTAGAGGAATTCTTGTAGACACCGTTGGGTTCTCCTTCTCAAAGTGGGCATAGGCGTTCAGCTCAGCAAGTAATGAAGCATCACAGCCATCTATGGCGTTTGCCTTCACTTTGTAGCCTGTAATGGCTTGCATTTCCTGCTGTAGCTGATATGTATCTGTCTATCTCTAGCTTCCTCCATAATTGCCATTTTGTTACAGAGATATGCTTCTGAAGGTCAAACCTGGACGACTTCTAGAGATCTGGATCTCCAGCCTTAAATGCCCTTGATCTCACCCTCAGCAGGTTGCAAATCCTCTGATTCTGGTTGGGGAACTCCCAGTATGTGCGCATGGGCACACACTCATCCACATAGGTCTTGATGAGGTTGGCGACACATGGTGTGCAATCATTCAAGAGTGAGGATGAGGCCCTTAAATATGGTCCAGTCCACCGATTCAAAGCAGTCTTGCAGACGCTCCTCCACTTCCCTCGACCATACTTTTGCCGTCTTCACCATTGTTGCTGTGGTCTCCGGTCTCTGCTTGTTCGCTGGGAGTAAAAGTACAGCCAGACGATCAGGCTTGCTGAAGTGTGATCGCTGTATGGCTTGGTAGGCGCTCTTCATGGCTGTGTAGAAATGGCCGAGTGTGTTGGTTCCTCTGGTCTCGCATGTGACGCCTTTGTGGTAGCTTGTTAGCGTTTAAGGACTGGGCTTCAGGTGGTATTTTAGTTTGTTTGGTCTTCAGTGCTTTTTTGTGTCAGAGTGAGAAAATGGTAAGGCAAGCCTACAGGAGTCTTTTTCAGCTGGCTATACTGGTTCCTTCCCTCAACAACTTTTTGCTCAGAGAGCAAGTCCAATTCATTATTGGGCACCAAACAATAATTATAATCATGAGGGACTCAAATGGTTGAGATACTAGAAATGACAGATTTGTCCAAATATCAACTATGCAAGGACCAACTAAACTGATAACAAACTACATTTCATAGTGTGACAGATTATGTTATATTTTATATTGCATATAGATAGGTCTTATAGAAGATAAATTGTGGCAAGTTTTTTTAAAAAAATTCAGGTCACATACAAACACCTCAAAACAGATCTCATTTAAAATGCCAGAGCTATGCTCAAACCAGAGAGTTCAGGGTCCGAGTGCCTTCGGACAAAGTAGGTGTTAATTGGACAAGCTGTAATGGTTTATTGTTTTGGAAGGCAACTGATGAACAACTCAGAAGATTAGGTGGGGGGGGGGGGGGAAGAGGGGAGAGAAAGAAAGAAAGAGAGAGAGAGAGAGAGAGAGAGAGAGAGAGAGAGAGAGAGAGAGAGAGAATTCAGTTCTCCAGTTCAGCAGCTGGACAACAAGACAAGCTGCTTGTGGAAAAACCCAAGGTTGTGAGTTCTTAGTACAGCCTGGTCAAAGCGCTTGTGGTCCATACAAGAGGAGATGATTGGCTGCATAATGTTTCACTTGAAATAAGGGAAACAAAAAGGAACTCTGTGATAACCTGAAAGAAAGAGGTCATCATCTGGAAAAGCCTGATGGGACAAGTTTCTTCAGCAAGACACTGACGTGGCTGATTGGAAGGAATCAGTTGTGGGTGTCCAATGAGCAACAAATCTCTCTCTGAAATACATTTAGCTGCTCAGATAATACAGTTTAATTTGGAATTACTTAATAATAATAATTTTAAAAAACTTCCTGAGTGGTAACCATTTACCTTTCAAGCATTAAAGCCTGGTGAAATACATAAATGTTAAATTCTGCACATAGTATAAGAACTGCCTGATACAGATGAACTTGGAGGAGTGAAAAGTGAGATTGGACTGTGGATCAAATAACTTTTTTTGTACTTATATATACATTACAAACACTTTGAATTTGAAGGGGGTTAAGTTAGGTTTAAGTTAATAGTAAGAAGTTAGAGTTTGATCCTGTTTTCATGTTTAAATTAAAAGTAACCATTTGGTCTTGGTGAATTTCTATTGCTGCTGGGTTTTGGGGTCCACTGGGCTCGTAACATTAGCTTCCCTGGTGCATGCTTGCCATTGGCATCAATTCAATTGTATCTAAATGCATTTCACAAAAATATTCAGTCATGATGAGAAACAATCGCTACACAAGTGATTGTGTAGCGCAATGCAGAAAGAAGCATGGCTTGAAGGGATCAAAGATTCCAGATTGGACCTTCCTCAAAGACCGCTGGAAGATGTCACCTGCTCTATAAACAGGAAGATGTTACTGGATTCCAAATGCAAGTGTGATCATGTCCTGAGCACAATGCACCAACCTACTCAGCATCTCATCTCTGAATTTGGCATCTAAGGAAGCCATTGACTAGATTGACAGAATATACACAGATTTTGGATTTTCTTTTGGAAATTAAGGAATAGAGTCAAACAAAGCAGGAAAGTGGTGCTCCACTGGTGGATTAGCCATGATCTTAATAAATGGCGAAACCAGTTATTTCATTCACATGACATATGAATATATCCAGCTCCTTTAATTGCCTATTTCTCTGGACCTCCCATCAGACAGAACTTTATGATAATCTACAAAAGCTTGATAAACCTCAACTCCAGAAAACAAATAATGATATTTCACAGGTCAATGAGCTTCCATCTGTTTCAATGTTATGGCAATTTTCTACAACATGAATGCAAGTTACAGAGTTGTGAACTCAAGACGTCTTGTTCATTAAGATGAATCATACTGATATTACTTTAAGTTCTCCAACTATAATCATTATTATATTGCTGCAAATTAAACTTATCAACAATTATTATCTGAACAACAAAGCATTACATCAGCTACACTGTTCTTTTGCCATTAGTGATTATAAATTGCCAGTGATATTCAAACATAATGAGATCATTGTTGCAAAACTGTGCTCTATGTTACATGGCCACTTTGTTCTCCAATTACCAGTCTGTATCCAGGTTAGATCATTAGATCAATCTGATTGGTGCTATTATGACCAATGATGCGGTGCAGCAATTATCCTTACAAGCAAAACTGATTTCTTTCCCTCCGAATCACAGCCGATTTCTAGATATAGTTAAAAGTTCAGAGCGAGGAAAGAACTAGTCTTTTTGCTGGATCTCAGATCAATGTTTGCAATGAATTATCATTACAACAAGCCGCATGTGCATGAGTTTCAAGGTTTTTTTTAAACTAGTGTACTCATTGATTCCTTGAGTTAGAACATACAACTCTGATGCTGGGATCCATCACACAGTTCCTTAATATAACAAAAGCACTAGTCGGCCATGGATCCATCGCACAGTTCCTTAATATAACAAAAGCACTAGTTGGCCATGAATAAAAATCCAAAAAATGCAAGTTTAAGTAAATTGACACAAGCTAATTTCTTGAACACCCTTTGAGCACAAACCATTCCTTCTTTCTGTCAATTTCTTCCTAATTTAAATCCTTCTGAAGTATTTTGAGAGCACTCATTTCACCCATTGTAATCATGTTCATTCCTCAAATTGTTTTTTTAAAGAGCTGTCATATCAGAGTTCTGAATACAAATTAATTAGTTTTTGAAGCTATCCAATACTGAATCCTGTGAGATATTAAAACTTACAAAGATTTGAGATCAATCTAAAAGCACCAAAGTCCAACATGGAGAATAGACTTAATAGTTTAAAATGTGTGTGCATCAGGAAAGAGAAAGTGCCAGAGATATTGCCATTAAGGGGGACAAATCCCCAGGACCTGAAGAAATCAATCCAATAGCATTTGGGAAGCAAGGAGATTCCTGGGTCTAATGGAGATTTTTGCAGGATCATCAACTACAGTGTAGAATATGAAGACTAGAGTAGTTTATGTTCCCATATTCGACTAGCAAGCACAAGTTTTGCTGCATATTGCATAATGTATATGACAATAAACTCTCATCATTCTTAACATATACGGAGAGAACTTGAAAAATAGGTTTCTTTCCAATTTTTTTATTTGAAAAAGTAGCAGCGCAATTTTTCTAATTTTTGTTAGTATTATTTAAATGGCAAAAGACTCCTGAATCACAGGAATTTCACCAAGGTTAGGAACAAGGTCAATTCATATTGGACTTGAATACAAGCCTGTAACTTGGTTTTCTGCACAACTCATTTATCATATTTCTCACATTTGTCAAAGGTACAAACCTTTCAAAATATATGAAGTCACCAATAAATTAACTGGTGCAAATTCAAACTATGGAGAGAGTAGACATGCTTTTCATACCTCCAAATATTACTGAGATTCTTATTCATATTGCAATCATTTCAAAATTACAGTAACACTTGGAATAATCCACACCTGAAATGGTTTTTGTATCAGAAATGGCAGCACACTGACATCTCCGTACAAACAGGTAATTCTATTATTAAGGATATGAAAGCAAGAGTGCAAGAGGTGGAGAGCGACTTGATCTCTCAAAAATGTCCCAACAATTTATAACACTGCCAACATACTGTTAAATTACATTAAATCAAGCTATTACATAAAAGATTGAATGACCTGTGTAATGTTGCAAATAAATTTTGTCTTTATAGTTGGCAATACTGAACTCAGCTTTGAAAGATAAATTGGTTTTAATGCCAGAGCAAAGGCCGCTCTGTGATGGTCAGTGAGGTTGACTGTAATCACCATAGAAAAAGAACACAGTAATGATTGAGTTAAGCCACACAAATCCTTCAGTGCTGGAAAAGAGCAAGCTTCCACTTTAAACCAAAATTTAAAAATCTATTTCCACTTGGCTAGAATTTTCAATGTATAATCCTGTCATAAGAAAATGTACGAAAGGAGTGCATGGAATCACATACTGCCAATATACTCGTCAAATAGAAGAATCATTTGATCTAAATGGAATGATTTTTCATATTATTTATCAATAATTTAAATAATGAAGGCCAATCTGTGAAGAAAATAGAGGCAGGTAATTTAAATTTCTCATGTCTGGTATTGCACTTTCCCCAAATTTGTTGTACATTGAATGAAACTTTTATATCATTACTGCAGTCCTAAAAATACAAATGCAATCAAAGCAAATCTAACAGCTTTTGATTTAAGTGCAAAAGGAGAATTTTGTAAAACTGCTATCAAGCACAAAGCTTTCCACATAATAGACAACAGATTCTTGGAGCACAAAGCAAATTCCATTGCAACTCTAGTCCAACTGAAAGTAACTTCTTGAAAACAATTTACATAATCCTTAACATATCAAAGTCCTAAAATAATCTTGAAGCTGTAAATAAGAAACTGAAAATATAAACTATGTAAAAAGCAGCAGAAGAATGGCTTTGGGCCTAATTTCCTTACTGCAGTTAAGAAATGTTCAGTAGAAGCTCAGACTACTTTTCAGGAGACCCCTTTCACAAATTAAGATCCATCATACTATAAACCCATGGTTGATTACGAACACTGCTCAATTTAAAACTTTGCTACTCCAAGTTTAGTCAATTGTGCATATCGTAAAATAATTTACAATGCTTACAGATGCAGAAGATCCTTAAAGATGCCAGACCTTTTATAAAATGGCATCTTCAGATGAAATATACAAACAGGGGTATGCCAGCACATACAACCATATCTTGTAGCAACTTAATTCCACAAATCCTTTGTTATTTAAAAAAATATCAACCATTAAATTATATTTTGAGTTCTTATTTCTAAACAGTCATAAAATAACTAAGGTTAATACAAACATAATGACACAACTTGAAATCAATTTGAATTTGCTACATTGAAAATGCATCTGAATTTGCATCAGCAAAATGTCTGGCATAAGACACAGACAACTGCAGCACAACATGGTAGCTATTATCCAACCAAATTGTGGATTGTTTTCTCAGCCTGGGTGCCAAGATACAAGTTATTAAATACTCCTGGAAGCACATCTCTCAAATTAAAGATTCTGCAAACCTTACATCATTCTCATTTATCTTCATTTCCATCTAACCTTGTTTCTTTACTCCCAAACCAGCCACCTGCTCAATTTTCTAACCACTATTTCTCACCCATTTCTCTCAATCTATCCATGTTCTAAATGTTACCTCTCATTTCACTGACAATTTCTCTTGCTTCTCATCTGCAATCTCTTGCTCTCCATTTCTATCCACTTTTACACATTTTGCCTATTTTAACCAACATCATGTTTAACTTTCACCATCATATTAAAATCTAATTTTCCCTTTCCCTCTCTACTTTTTGCACCATTCTCTCTGCTTCTATTGTGTAGACATTTTATCATTCCTCTGTCCATCATCCATTATCTTTTCCAATGTCCCTTCTTCACTCTTGCACCACCTACAATCAAGATGCAAGTGAAATCCCACACCAAGTGCTGCTATTTATGGGTGAAATTTAAACACAAAAAATATTAATGGATGAAAGGTCCAAACCTTTGGCAGCATGGGAGTATCTCTCTTCTTCTTTTTTTCAGAGTTTGGATCATCCAGTTGATCTGGCTCAAAAGTGTAGAGCTCAGTTAATTCATTCATTGTGAAGTGGCGCTCAATCTGTTGCTGGTCGACTACACGGAATGACAGTGACTGTTTTGTTACTTGCCGATCATAAATCTTTTCTTCCATAGTTCCCTGTATTTAAAAACATTACAGAATGTTATGCTTCTCCAGATACTCCATTCCATGTCCTCCATACTTGAACCAAATGTAATCTGTTAACGCATGAAAAAAATATTTTGCTCCATATTTTTATTTTGGAGAATAATAGATCAGGTTTCTGTACAATTTCAACATCACATTAATTTCTGCATGTTTAGCAGAACAAATTATTAGATTTAATCCACATCAATAGCGAACTGTGATAATTACTTCAAAGACACTAATGAAAGAATTCCCATAAGGGTTAAACAGAAAAGCTAGATAGCCAGAGCTTGAATGAGTTTCCCTTCAGATCTTTCAAATGCTTTTTGGAAATGATGCCCAATTGACATCATTTACAAAATATCTTGCTCATGGAGACATGACCAGCCTCTATGAGGTACAACTAGTTAAAATCACAGACAACTGATGGATTATATATGGCTAAACCCTATACTTTGTTTTTAAAAGACAATGAAATGGAACAGTGGTTCTCAACCTTTTTCTCTCTGCTCACATCCCACTTTAAGTAATCCCTATGCCATCGGTGCTCTGTGATTAGTTAGGGATTGCTTAAGGTGGTATGTGGGTGGAAAGAAAAAGTTTGAAAATCATTGTTTTAATCATACCTAACTGACTCGTTACATGCACAGTTTGATAACTCCAAAGGAAAATGGGCCAATGTCAATTTATCTCAAGCAAAATATTTCAGTAACAATTAGGTTGAGAGCAGTGTTTCTCAACCTTCCCTTCCCACTCACAAAGCACAGAGCACTGATGGCATAGAGATTAATAAAAGTGGTATGTGAGTGGAAACAAAAGGTTGAGAACCACTAAAATAGAGTTTTGCTTTGAGAGGTAAATCTGCTCAGGATATTTTACTAAAAAGATCAGCAGCATGTTGTATAATAAATTAATTCAGCCATGGTACCCACAAAACTATTTAGTTAAACTAAACAGGATGTTCATAGAAGCAAGATACCACTTCATAAATTTTAAATTTAGACATACAGCACAGAAAGAGGCCATTTGGCCCACGAGTCCGTGCCGTCCAATTTATACCCAAATAACCTACACTCCTGGTACATTTCAAACAGTGGGAGGAAATTAAAACTCCCAGGGAAAACCATGTTGACATGGTGAGAACGTACAAACTCATTACAGACACCATGGGATTCAAACCCTGGTCCCGATTGACCCGTAAAGACCTTGTGCTAACCGGTACGCCAACTGTGCCACCCTTAGACAGGCAGCACAGTAACAGGTCACTTTGGCCCATGAGTCCATGCCACGTGAAATGCATTACACCATTTCACTGGAAACTTTATTTTGCAAAATGTTAATGTGTCAGGATAACAATTATTCCTCAATGCGTTGCACAAAATTTAACTATTCACATCACGTGTTTGAGAAATTAAAAAGATAACCACGTTTTAATAAAAATCTAGTTAACTTCAGAACTTTGCTGAAGGTATAATATTCAAAATACAGAATTTAAGAATATAAAGAAATGTTATGATTACATTCACGTTAGACTCTGTCACATGGTTTTCTGCCATAACTCGGATACAATTTAAAAGAGAAGAAAATAAACTCTGGAAATTAAATTCCTTCTAACTGCCTGGAATTTTTTGAAATCTAAAAACATTTCAATTAGAGTAGTAATCAATCTTCAATGAATTATTTCAAATAATTATGGTTGAAGAAATAATGTGAAGATTGTTGGGCTGATAGAAGATTTTGAAGTTTCCAATCCTGTACAGTTTTTTCAAAAATGGATCCCTAAAGTTCTGGGACTGAAAATCTTCCAAATGGAATTGAATTAGATGGAGCTCATTAGACTCCCTTATGCCAATTTCATAAGGGAAATAAGCTAAAGCTAATACAGCTCTGTCAAAGTTAAACAGTGTCCAGCTAAATTCAATCATAAAACTGAGGCTTTATCTACATCTATTTCAAGGTTGAAGCTACCTTTCTATTAATTTTTTTTTAAATGAAAGCTGATGGGGATATTTCACAATTTGAACATAAATGAATAATAATATTAGGGAAACCAATAAAGCAGCATGGTTAGCGCAGCGATTGGGACCATGGTTCAAATCTTGCACTGTCTACAAGGAGTTTGTACATTCTCCCTGTGTCTGCATAGGTTTTCCCTGGGGGCTCCGGTTTCCTCCACTGTTCAAAACGTGCTAGGAATGATGTCAATTGGGTGTAATGGGGCAGCATGAGCTTGTGGGCCGAAAGGACCAGTTACTGGGCTGTGTGTCTAAATTTAAATTTAGTAAAAAGGAAAAAGTGAAGGAGGCGTGTATCAAAAGTACTGTTTAAAAAAAGCCAGTACTACCCCACTCTATTGCGCAAAAAGTAGCTCTCACCACTAAATAGCACTTAACAGTTAAGGAAGGAGAAAAGGGAAAAACCCTCTGCATGCACTTCCCCCGCACCGCCCCCCCCCCCCCTCAAGAGAACAATCATTATACAAGTTTAAAAACAGTTAATTTATAGGTATAGGCAGCTGCTTCAAGAACTCTATTGGCTTGTTCATCTTCAAGGTCTTCAATTTCTTGTTGCGTCAACTCTTTCTTTGTAGCTTGTATCTTCTCGGATTGTTGAATATCCAAGCTTTGCACATCAACTTGTTGAACTTTCTTACTATTTGGAAGAGAGTTAGCAAATTCCAAAGCTTCTATATCATTTACAAAGAATCCTGATTATCTCCCAAGAACACCTTCAGTGTTTTCTTTTTCTTTGGCTTGGCTTCGCGGACGAAGATTTATGGAGGGGGTAAAAAGTCCACGTCAGCTGCAGGCTCGTTTGTGGCTGACCAGTCCGATGCGGGACAGGCAGACACGATTGCAGCGGTTGCAAGGGAAAATTGGTTGGTTGGGGTTGGGTGTTGGGTTTTTCCTCCTTTGCCTTTTGTCAGTGAGGTGGGCTCTGCGGTCTTCTTCAAAGGAGGCTGCTGCCCGCCAAACTGTGAGGCGCCAAGATGCACGGTTTGAGGCGTTATCAGCCCACTGGCGGTGGTCAATGTGGCAGGCACCAAGAGATTTCTTTAGGCAGTCCTTGTACCTTTTCTTTGGTGCACCTCTGTCACGGTGGCCAGTGGAGAGCTCGCCATATAATACGATCTTGGGAAGGCGATGGTCCTCCATTCTGGAGACGTGACCCATCCAGCGCAGCTGGATCTTCAGCAGCGTGGACTCGATGCTGTCGACCTCTGCCATCTCGAGTACCTCGACGTTAGGGGTGTGAGCGCTCCAATGGATGTTGAGGATGGAGCGGAGACAACGCTGGTGGAAGCGTTCTAGGAGCCGTAGGTGGTGCCGGTAGAGGACCCATGATTCGGAGCCGAACAGGAGTGTGGGTATGACAACGGCTCTGTATACGCTTATCTTTGTGAGGTTTTTCAGTTGGTTGTTTTTCCAGACTCTTTTGTGTAGTCTTCCAAAGGCGCTATTTGCCTTGGCGAGTCTGTTGTCTATCTCATTGTCGATCCTTGCATCTGATGAAATGGTGCAGCCGAGATAGGTAAATTGGTTGACCGTTTTGAGTTTTGTGTGCCCGATGGAGATGTGGGGGGGCTGGTAGTCATGGTGGGGAGCTGGCTGATGGAGGACCTCAGTTTTCTTCAGGCTGACTTCCAGGCCAAACTTTTAAATATACCTTCAGTGTAGCAGGGTGACAAAAGGAAACTTGTATCCTTTCTTCCACAAAACTTATTTAGCTGGATTAAGCTTCTTTCTTCCTTTGCACAATCGCTGTACATCAATCTGCATAGAAGAATACTTTCTATCAGCCACTATCAATGGGCCTTGATGTTGGTGAGCATTCTGGACATCCGCTCTCAATCATCTCTCTTTATCTTGATAATGCAAACATCTAATCAAGACAGAGCGTGGTGTCTGTCCAGGTAATGGTTTCTTTTTATTGGCCTAATGAGCTCTATCTAATTCAATTCCATTTGGAAGATTTTCAGTCCCAGAACTTTAGGGATCCATTTTTGAAAAAACTGTACAGGATTGGAAACTTCAAAATCTTCTATCAGCCCAACAATCTTCACATTATTTCTTCAACCATAATTTTCCAGTATATCAATTTTTTTGTAAAAGCTTTCTTCTCGCTATCCCATGCCATAACGGAATTTTACTTTTTATTAACCACATCCATACATTGTTCAATTTCATGATATTCTTGCAAGTTTTCTTCAACTTTCTGAATTTGTGCTTTAACTTTATCAATCACTATATCTTTTCATTTGTTCCTTAATATTTTTCATCTCCTTTAACATATTCAAATTGACTATTAAGATCACACCTTACAGTCACAAACTTCATATCTTTCTTCTCACTCATTGCTTGTCCCCTAGCTTCAGGAGCCTTAACCTGCAAGGTCTTCATTCCTTGTATTAGTTGGGCATCTTGATCTCCATCTTCTTATTCTTTATCTTGATCTTTTTCCTCTTGTCATTCTATACCATTTAATGTTGAAATAAGAACTACCGAGTCTGCAACCAAATCTATAGGAGGCAAGACTTGCAAGGCAGCACCACTGATAGCAGCTTTACCAGTTCCCCATACTATTGCCATTTGTTCCGTTCTGCGTAGGTGCAAACTTTTGCGCGTGTGCGTTTGCTCTTCCATTCTTTGTAGTTCAATGATCCTCTTCTGGACTCCAGCATCATCTTCTTCGGCTCCCCAGCCTGAGGCTCCGACATCAAAGCCCAACTTTCCCTAATTTTTTAACTTCTTTCATAGCTATCTTTCTACTTGTTTGCATCTTCCCTTTCTTTGAAATCTTGAAAAAAAGTTTCCAGGTAAGTTCCAAAAGCTATATTAGTTATTTAAAATTAAAAAAAAATACAACTTTTAAAAAAAAAGGTCAGTTATTAATTAATTCTCCCAGGGGAGGCTTATTCCCACATCCTTTGCTCACGCCATCACAGTACGCCCCAGGCCCTCTTGATTCTTGTGTGCACGACCATACGACCATATTGAATTCGTGCCCTTAACTCTTGCACATGCACTAACCGAATTCCAATACGAGAACCCACTGTACATGCGCCAACCAAAGACTAACGCATACGCATAGGAATCGAGATGGCCGCAACCAGCCTAATATCAAGTTAAGTACACACATTTTGGCACCTACATGTCCTGTATCCCTGTTATAGTTTGTTAAATACAACATAAACCGTGCAAATTGAGTAGGTCATAAATTGGGAAGTACCTGTATACAGTGAAGTTAATTTTGTTTTAAATACATTAAGGAACAATATTCTCACTTTTCATAGCAACATATATAGGAATGTTTTCACAAAAATAAAAGTATTTTGTTTCAGATAATACAAAGCTTCACAATATTTAAATGTTAAGAAGCAAGAACCTCCATCATAAATTATTCCACCCTTCCCAAGAATTTGCAACAATATCAATTTAAATAAACCTTTAAAACCAAAAGTAGACGATATGTATTTTTACCTGAGCCAAGAATCTGTACACAAAGACTGGCTTTGTTTGACCAAAACGATAAACACGAAAAATGCTCTGGATATCATAAGAAGGATTCCAAGAGGCATCAAAAATTATGACACGATTGGATGCCACAAGATTAATTCCCAGAGATCCAGCTTTTGTGGAAATTATGAATAGACGGCCCCTGTAGGAAACATTGTGAAGTGAAAATAATCAATCAAAAAAATAATCCAACTGTCTGAATGTAGGCCGCATCTGCTATTCCCCAACTGTTGGGGGTTTTGTCTGAATATTTCTGTAAATAAACTACTGTCACTCAAATTCCCTTTAAAATTTTCCCTCTCAAGTTAAATTTGTGACCTTCGGTATTTGACATCACCACACCAGAAAAAAAACAACCCAATGACTCTCATTATTTTAAATGCTTATTTTCGGAGAAGCACATTTAAATTATTGACATCTAAATTTATTAAATGGGCATTACTATATTGTACAATTAGCTTATGTAAAGCTACTCTATAATCAGTTACCTTCACCTCTAAACACCAAATTAAAATGTCTGAAAACTTGATTTTTATGCTTCTTTCCTGCATTTTAATTCTAATATTTGTAAAAATTGACTATTCATCAAAAATATTTTCAGTTTTAATACCTGACATTCGTTTCATCATTGAACTCTTCCGCCCATTTTTTTCTTGTTTGTGCGCTTGTAGATCCATCCATTCGATAGTAATCTATGTTTCTGTACCATTTCCCATTACCTGCAATTTGAAATATTTGTAAATGGAATATATTCAACTGAATAGATTATTCAGGAATTAAACTTGTTCAAGGATTCCAGGTGAATTTTTGATTAAGCAACGTACTAATAGCACTGTTTCTGAAGCAGCGTTACTCAGCTTTCTGGATCTCAAGCATCAGAGTCTTCAGGTGTACAGCCAAGCGTCAAAATCAAAACCGATAATCTAGTTGTAATTTAGAGGTCATGAAGACTTGTGTTTTATAATTAGCAACAACATTGAAGGAGACCATTTAGTTCCATGTGACGTGTTACTAAGATGGAAGTAACTATTTTGACCCCATTAATTTACCAACAAATGAAAATGAAAGAAAACAACATTTTTGTTTCAAGAGAATGTATTTTTAAACTATCTCCTGAAAAATGCACTATTTTTAAATCAAAGAGAAAATAGGAAAATTATGTGTTTACGAGTGAAAGTTGCTGGTGGACAACCTCGCACGAGAGCAGACCTTGGTGGCTGCCATGTTGTATTTGACGAACAATAACACGGATACAGTGCATTTCTGACATATGCCCATTTCAAGATGCAACCGGTCAGCCAGAATGGAACACGGACATAAATTGAAGAGTACCTGTACTATAGGCAAGACCAACTGATCTACAATCTTACAGCATATCCCCGTAACATTTTTCTAAAAATTTATAATTTTCAAGCTTCATTAGTTCATTATGCTACACCATTCCCATTTAAAAAAACTGACTACAAGTCTGTGGATACAGAATAAACTTAGTTGTGATTTGGATGATAAGATGTGTACCCTATTTAGTTTCAGCTTTCAACAAAAATATTTTATTTGTAAATGAAAGTTGCGACCCACAAACTGAAAAAGGATACACAGCACCTACCACTTCAAAATATCACACAAAACTATTTGGAGAAAGCAGTTATTTCTATGGTAATTAAAGTTCTCTTCAGAATTGTGTTTTAAAAAAAAAATAAAAATAGCAAATTTATAAATCAGGATTTCGTCCTACATCTCCAAGTTTCAATTATATTTGTAATCAGATAAAAATAAAAAGCAGGTTGATCAAAAGCTAGTTATGCCATTATTAAAAGTGACCTTCCAATATGACAATTGTTTTACAGCTCACCAATTTCTATTAAAACCATGTTTCTAATAAGGTTTTTCAAATTGTAGTTTTTAAAATCAGTGATAATTTAAAATCAGAAAGTGCAGCCTAATTTTTCAAGCTTAGCAAATTATACTCTTTATCTCTGTAAAATAACCAAGTTTAAAAGATGCATTTAACCTCGGACATTATGATATTAACCCTGTTATGTTATCTACACATGTGTGGTATTAATTACTAAGAAACAGTCACAGACAAATTGCATCCCCTAAGTATTACTTCCAGGAATCAAGCTTCTAATGTCTAATCATGTAAATAAAATGCAGAATAACTATAGATTAATTATCTGTGAAGCCACAAAACCCAATGCCAGATACATCACAAAATACAGTGCATGTCAAAATGCATTGATGAAGTAACAAATATATTAAATAATAAGTTTAAATCCCAAAGTAAACCTCCCAAATTATGAGGGTGAACAGATAGAAATTTATAGCATGACATCCACATTATATAGAAACACAAAACAGGAGCAAACCATTTGGCTTTTTGAGCATGCCTTCCATTTAACTGCTTATGTACCCCAATATTGTATTTCCAGTCTCTTCACATATTGCTTGATGCATTTCACATCTGGATTGCTTCCAACTAAAAAGTATTCAGCACAGTGCCCCTACAGCTCTGGAGTAGCAAATACCACAGGACCACCTCCACCCTCCCCCCAAAATGTTCGTGGTAAATAGTTTTGCTCTCTAATTCGAGACTTCACCAGCGAGGGGAAACATCCTTCCCACATCCGGTCTGTCTGGCTCTGATAGAAATTTTTAAGATTTAATTAAATCCCTTCTCATTTTGCCAAGATCTATCGAATACAAATCTAGTCAACTTAATCTCCACTTCTTTTCTTTTCTTCTTTGGCTTGGCTTCGTGGACGAAGATTTATGGAGGGGTAAATGTCCACGTCTGCTGCAGGCTCGTTGGTGACTGACAAGTTCGATGCGGGACAGGCATACACGGTTGCAGCGGTTGCAAGGGAAAATTGGTTGGTTGGGGTTGGGTGTTGGGTTTTTCCTCCTTTGCCTTTTGACAGTGAGGTGGGCTCTGCGGTCTTCTTCAAAGGAGGTTGCTGCCCGCCGAACTGTGAGGCGCCAAGATGCACGGTTTGAGGCGATATCAGCTCGCTGGCAGTGGTCAATGTGGCAGGCACCAAGAAATTTCTTTAGGCAGTCCTTGTACCTCTTCTTTGGTGCACCTCTGTCACGGTGGCCAGTGGAGAGCTCGCTATATAGCACGATCTTGGGAAGGCGATGGTCCTCCATTCTGGAGACGTGATCTACCCAGCGCAGTTTGATCTTCAGCAGCGTGGACTCGATGCTGTCGGCTTCTGCCATCCCGAGTACTTCAATGTTGGAGATGAAGTCGCTCCAATGAATGTTGAGGATGGAGCGGAGAGACATATAAGGCAATTGAACAATTGAAAAGTGGCAAAGCAGCAGGTATGGATGGAATCCCCCCCAGAGGTCTCCACTTCTATAATTGTAGCTTGTTCCTTACTGAAATCCTCTTAATTTATAGACCGTTCATTCTACCTGTTCTCAACTCTGTCATATTATAGGCCTCAGCAATAAAAAAGCTCAACAAGATATTTTGTCTTTAAAAATGGTGAACAGTGTGTGTTTTTTTTGCCTTAACCATCATTGCAGCAACGGCAGCAGCTTTCAGGCCTCCCCAGTCCCCTTTGGGTACCAACAAGTTTCCTCATCTTGCATTTAAAGACCGTTGGTAATTGACTATTTTGGTAAGGAAGGTAAATCTGGCCTTTCATTTCATTTAGGCCTCTCAATTTTATAAACATCAATAAAAATTCACCTCACTTCAATCACTATCCCATGTCTCTGAAAAGAAACATTCAGTGTTTAAAATAACGTCAATGAAAATTCTCCAGGTCCAGCAACATTGAAATCTCTGTGGTGCTAGCATAGAAATTGCCTTGGTGTAGCCCAGTTCCACTATGAAGCCCCCCCCCCCCAACCAAATAAAGGAAAATACCTGGCACACCACAAGTGCCATCTTACCACTACACAAATACATAAAGATGTCCTCCAAAGTCCATCTATACTTTAAAGAATCCTATTTTGGTATTCACTTTCCTTTGCTTGCCATACTGCTCCAAAATATTTTTTAACAATTCGGATTATGTTCCACTTATTATTTTTCCACTCATCAATATCTTGTTGTATTATAGAACATTCCATCAACCATAAAGCCAAATTTTACATGATCTGTAATTTTTTTAAACTCGTGCCTCAATATTTGTCTCTTAAGTATTTATCAGCCTATGGCCCGCAGATTATTGGTTGTCCATGTTTATTTTTGAATAGAGGGTTTTGGATACTGAAAAAAAAACCAAATATATCTGATGATAGACAGATTGTAAATTTGACAAAAAAAATCTCAACATTTTTCCACCAAAACAAAAAATCCAGCTGGTGATCTGGAAATGGTTTGAGCTCATCAGCCATACACCTATCCCATCCACTTTCAACTGATGGCCTGTGGTTCTTTTTTAAATATAGGTGGTCCATGGCAACTAAAGCAATGCTTATGGTGATCTGTGAGTGGAAAAATATGGAAAACCATTGATCTAACACAGACACAAAAAAATTGTTTGAGTGGTAAAAGCTTTGAGCTTTTTAGAATACAACAGTCATTCAGTCACTAAATAAACCTTTACATTTTCCTTCCTGCCACTGAGTCAATACTTCAATTTTTGAACTTTCACTCTTCAATCAGTTTACCATATAGAATCTTGTCAGCACAGTAATATTCTGTTTGTCCGCACACTCCAGACTTTGGGAATGTCAGACTTGGATTTTAAGGACTACTGGATTATGCTGGAACTTTCTAAATTGAAGGACGAGCAAAGATACGAAAAAGACAAGAATAGATCCACAGACTGTTTTCAGTTCTAAATTTTCTTCAAGAATAGTCAGGAAGGCAAACAAAAAAGCTTGTAAATTGGCTAATTTCATGAAATATCAAAAAAATCCCACCTTGATGCACCCTAAAACTCCCCTTTGGAAATTGGGTTCAATGAGATTTCCACCATGGTCATTAAAAACTACCAATAACATTGGTATGCTAAGAAGGAATGTCAGATTGTTATAGAAGTTGTTCAAAATATTAAATAGCCAGGACTGTAATTAGAAAAAGATGTGCCCACGATGAACATGTGGATCTGACTGTAGTTATTTACCCTGCTTTGTCTTGGAGAATGGCAATTTCAGTATGGATACAAATCTCCATGAGCCTATTAGGTTGTGAGGACAGAATGAATATCAACAACTTTGAACTTCCATGGTAGGTTATACATTTGCTAACCAAGGCAAGTTAAGATTTTGGGGGGTGGAGGGGAAAAGAGGAAAAAGGTACCGAAAGCAACATTGGATGCCCAGAAGTTATTAACAATCAGGTTTCATCAGTACACTAGAAATTGCTTTAGATGCTACGAGTGACATTGAAATTTTTCAGTCTATATCATTTGAAAATAAGAATATTCTGAATTTGACATTTCATCCTCCAAGTTGATAAAAACTCACCAGTTAAAAAGTATTTAAATATGTAGCCTAAACAATGAGATGTGTTCATAAATTAAAGTGCCATGTTCAATAGAACACTTGAGCATCAATATTAAGAGGTTAACTTCAAAGCAATGAATCCTAAAGGAATACAAGAAAGTGTTTCTTCAAAATTAATTTCATGCAAGCACTCATTTAATTAAACTGAAATTTAAAATAAATCACTCTTTGCCAATACTGTATTCAAAACTGGCTGATAACTTTGGTCATCGAGATCAAAACACAAGTTAGCTTAGAGGATTACCTTTGTAAATTTCAGATTTTCCTTCCGACTTTTCTCTATTTGCCAGTTCCAGAAAATCTTCTATTAAATCCAATGATATTAGTGATTGGCTGAAAACGAGTCTAAAATGGAACAAAAATAGCAACTTTCATCAATTACAATAATTATTTTCCACTCTCTTTTACAATAGTCAAATATTGGACTTTCCGGAGAATGAATTAGTCAGAGGGCGGGAAGAAGTTGCAGAATAATTGGTATTATTTTGAGCAAAAGTTTGTTGTTTAACATTACAGAAAGAAAGAAAGCTACCCAACAATGCAATGTAAAACTAGGGAGTAGACCATGGTTAATTAATAATTTTAACAATTTATTGCCGTAATAAACTATGGTAATTTGTCATGCTTTTTTATTTTAAAAGTTATTTCAAATCTCAAAATACCAGAGCAAAATTGAGAACAACCAACAGCTACAGTTTTAGAAAGCACTCAACAAATCTACAGGGAGTGGAACAGAACACCAAAACACAAACGCTTGCCCAATGTGGTTTCTATGAATCAAATTACAAATGCAAGACGAAACAATGAACTGTTGAAAGAGAATGGAGATTTATTTTCCCCACCAATACATGCTAGATAACATCAAGTTCACAAGATACTTTTCAAAATTCCACAGTACTCTACTGATCAGGGTGCAGTTAATTAGCATTTTATTTTTCATTGTCATGTATATCACATGACATTAGACTTTTTGGAAGTTGTGCCAAGTTGGCAATATGAATTGGGGGAAAGAGCGAAATTACAACAAAGATTTACTTCATACCAAAATCAGAAGGAACATATAACTTAACTCCAAGTTTATAATTAAGCAATGACAAC
The DNA here is from genome assembly GCF_036971445.1 of Narcine bancroftii. Lineage (NCBI taxonomy): Eukaryota > Metazoa > Chordata > Chondrichthyes > Torpediniformes > Narcinidae > Narcine > Narcine bancroftii. The sequence continues at coordinate 8,112,199 of NC_091476.1, forward strand.
TTACACTTTTTCTCCAATTGCCTCTGACATGTATAGAATCTCAAACAAGATGGCCATTTTTCCAGAATGGTGAACTATTTCTGCATCAGCATCTGTAATAAATTCTTTGTACCAGTCAGCGGCAGGACTACCTGGATTGGAACCAGCGGAAGGCTTCACTGCAAGCACCAAAATTGACACGACTCAGAATACAGTACAATGGACCACATACAGAATGCAAAGTGGATTATATAGTGCATAATGCGATGAAGCTGGATTATTTTATAACCAAGGAAAATGTTCTAACTCCTGTTAGTTCCAAACTTGCATAGAGAATGATCACACCATTGTTTGCTCTGTAGCAATATCACATTAAATTAATTCTATTGAACTAAATACAGTAAATTAGTGTTGAATGCACGACATCAATAATATATTAATATGCTTAAAACAAAGATCATAAATAGCAAATTAAATTCTCACCATCATCTGGTTTTGCAGCAATAGATTCTACAGGTTTGTCTTCCGTACTTCCTTCTCCTCCACCACGTGATCTTGAATTCCACACCTTGATCACTTCCACATCATTGTCACTGCCACTTTCCTTGGAGCTGCTTTCATTTTTCTTCCCGTGCTTTTTCTTCTTTTTACTAAATTTTATATAGTGAAAGCAATGAATAGAGCACACATCTATCATGGTATTATAATTAGGTTATGCAACACATTTCCAATCACATTTTTGGCAGTATTCATAACTGCATGAAACAGTCAAGTTGTCCAACTCACCCTATTATTGCAAAAATGATACAAGTTCCCAAATGAAATATTGCCTAATTTACAAAAGCTTAGGCATGCTTTGATTAAAAATGATATTAGTTCTAAATATTAACAAAAACTAAAGTACTTATCTGAACCACAGGCTGTTGGGAATTTCTTCACCTCAAGAATGGCTCTCATTTTTCAATATTGAGCGTTTTACACAGAAAGGATATTTGTGGACCATGTAATATATTGGTTAAACTATTGTTAGCCACTACCCTTTGATAAAAATGGCCAACTTCCACCCATCAAAAGCCAAAAATGCTGTCATAGAAATACACACTCAGCACAAAATTTCAGTTTAATTTACTGACGATTACAGCAATATCCTGATAATTGGGTTAATTTTATTTTAATATATGTATTCGCAATGTAAAGAAAACAACTGCATTCAGGATAGATGAAGAGTGTATAGCTGAAATGAAACTCTTTTCAACAGGCCTGACAACAATTTCAGTTATTACTGCACAAAATAAAAAAAATCTAACAATTCCATCATAGTTTCTCAAAATGATACAATTTTCATTCATCAGTTCTCAAATGCTACGAAAAGTGGCTAAATTTAACAGACCACGTTCCAATATACAGTATCACAGCTGTTTAAATATCCACAACGGCGTAAACTTTATCCTCGTTCACTTTAGAATGAGATCAAAACCACAAGACAGCAATAAAAAGTTTTAGTCACTGGGCATTGTCAATTTCACACTGTTATATTGGAGTTTCATTTTTTCAGTCTCATCAGCCCCATTAATTCTATGCAAATGACCACCTTTCAACCCAACTGTGTACGTACGGTTTTACTTGGGGTCCTGAAATGTTATGGCTGCACGTTTTCTTGATCAATTTTAAAAGTAAACAAACTTAAGTTATCCAGTTTTCAAGTCAAACTAAGGAACACACTGCACCTGTACTTCTCACTCGTTCTCTTAGTTACTTATGCTTTGATTTGCTATATGACAGAAACTAGTGTCACATTACACCAGTTGCTCAATTGTTCATCATTGCTTAAGTGCACCATAAAAAATACAATAGAATTTGAATAGGGTCAAAGTGAACTTGAAAGCAAAGCCTCATTATAGATAGGAATCTAGTCAGCGCATCTCTAATGGCTTCTCTCCAGCCAATCAGCTTCAGAACTTAGGAATTATCTGTGACAGTACATCTCAATCATACCAATTTCCACTGAACACTTTGAAGTAGCCACTTTTAGAAGAAAAACAATCAGAAGCAAGGGCAGATCAGTTATTGGCATCACAAAGCCGCTGCGCTACTCCAGGGATCAATGGAAAAAACAGAGGCAAATATAATTTCATTTTGGGTTAACTGGCACAACTGGTTGAACTACTGCCTCACAACTTCAACAACCCATGTTCAATCCTCACCTAACAATGCTGCCTGAATGGAGTTCAGAGGTCCTTCTTGCAATCACATTTGGCCACTGTAGATTGTCACTAGTGTGAAGGTAAGTGATAGAATCGGTGGGGGGTGGGGGAAAATGACACAATTAACAAGAGGCTAAGCTTTTTTAAATTTGCAACTCAACTTGTCTGAACTTGAAATACTATGCACAGATAGATGCCCTCAATCTTTAAAAAAAGCCGCAAAGGCACTGAGAAAATGGATCTCAGGGGATCAAAGGGTTATAACCATCAGAAGAGTCTATATCATGGCTCTCTTCTCCAAAAGAAAGTATGTTGGAAGGAGCATGAAATAGATGTGACAGATAAGAATTATGATGTCAGATTGGGGAAATATAGGGAAATATTAATGTTAACACGAGGAACCATACAAAAGACAAACACTAAAAATGCCAATCCAAAAATAATTCAAAAGCAATACGTTTTTCCATGGTGTTCATAATGTGGAAATTCCTACTGCAAATTAAGTTAATGGGATAAATCCTTTAAAGGAAATATAGATAAACACTTAAATCAGAATGAAATTGAAAGGTTAGATTGACAAGGTTGGACAAAGCAGAGCACAAAGTATAAGCAAAAGCACAGACCACTTGGGCCAAATGGGTCTTTTCTGTATTTATACATTAGTTTAGCTTGTTGGTTTAGGAATATAGTTCTCCACTGTCCAAGTAGTTTTGGTCCTCCTTACCTCCAATCAGAAATAGTTTAAAATCACTTTCCAGCATCTGACAAGAATGTTTATAATACAAGTACTCAATCTGTTATCATTTTGTATTATGAATAAATAGGTTTAATTAGGCTATTGTTTTCAGTGCACAGAATAATTTGCAATATACAATTCAAGTTGTTTTTCTTAAGTTAATAGATAAGCAAAAAGAAAAACCTTTTCTCATCTTCCGAGGAAAGACTCATTGAAGTCTCATCTGAATCTGATGCAATGAATTCATCCATGCTGTCCTCATCAAAATATCCCTAAACAAATAGAAAGAGAATGATTATTTAAGTACATTTTTCTCATAGTTAACATTGCTGAAAACATTGAGCAATTGTCTATACTCAATCACACTACTTTTTCTTCACAATTTCCTCAATGATACTCTTCTATATCCTGGAATTCTCTACCCAACGTGTCAAGTGTATCCTTGCCTAAATAACTAGTGTTCAAGTAGATACCTTTGGGATAATTAGGGATGACCAATAAACTGTGGACTTGTCAATGACATCTAAATGCAAGAAAATGAACATAAAAAAGTAAACTTTTTTTTTAAACTGTAACCTGGCAAGTAATCAAAAGATGCTTGAAATAAGTGTAGAGACTACTTTCATTAAGATACCTTTGTCAATAAATGGAAAAAAATTCAATGCAGGAATATGAAGATGGCCATTTCCCATTCAACCCAAGTATAGCTAGTAGCAAATCTGGTTATTTAAAAAAAAGCTATATCTGGAAGCTTGTGGTCCCAAACAAGTACCCTCCATATAATCTTGATGCTTTCAAACATTTAGGTGATTTTGTCTGTTAAACATTCAAGACAAAAGCAAAAATATTCCAACTTGACCCTGGTCCAAATGGCAATTTACTGCCAACTCCACATTATGCAGTCACGATGATCATCTAAAAAGTTACCAAAGACCTAAAAACATGACAAATACTTTTAACATAGGATTCCATTGAATATTCAAGTTTTAAAAAAAAAACTAATGCAAATATATGGGGTTCTGCGGCTGAAGGACACACACGGGCAAGCAAGCTGTTGGAGACTTGTGGGCAAGGAACCCACAAAAGGTTTCCAGCAAGGGTCTCACACCAAACTATGGGGTGCTAGACACTAGATCAAGAGAGCCAGGTATCAGATTCAAGAGGATGCTGAGGGCAAGGTGCTCTCCCAAAGGGCTTTGGGTGCTGAAGAGTTCATTGTGTCAGAGATTTTGGATGTGTGCTTGGGTTACCAATGGTTTGTTTGGCTGCAGGAGCTCTGGAGGTGAATCCATGGACACTTGTTGACTCTGGGATGGGGGTGGGGAACTCTCATTTGCTTTTCTCTTTCTTTGACTGTATGCTAATACCAAATCTCTGTGTCAATGACAAACTAAAAGCAATTTCATGTAATATTAGATTTCTGTTTTATTACATGAGAATAAATAACATCTGATCTGGTTTTGTGTATGGTTAATTCTTCTACCTTTTAGTGAATGCTGCTTGAAAAAACACTGGTGCAGCAATTCAGGCAACTGAAGAACATTTCACAGGGACTCAAATTCTGGTTTGAGTTTTCAGTACAGGCCTCGACTGGAGTAGTAACTTTACCACTATACGTTACCAATGCAAACTTTTGGTAATTGATTTAAGTTTAATTTAGATACAGAATGGTAACAGGCCCTTCTGGTTCACTAGCCCATGCCGCCCAAATAAACCAAAGTGGCCAATTAACCAACTAATCTTTGGAATTTATGTATTCTGGTTAAAAATTCTAGGCTTCCAAAACTCAACTTTCAAAATGTTAGTAAATCAATCAATACTAGACAGAATATCAAATAACTGCTTAAAGAGACACACATTTCAATATCTGGCAAATGTTACAGGAAGATTCAATCGCATCAAATGGGTGTCAGAAAATATTGCATTTAGCCATTTAAAATATGCAATAAACTAACCATGAACTGCAATAATTTTTTAACTTCAGTGGCAAAGAGCAAAGAAAAACCATAAATATAATTCACTGTATTCATTTGGTCTACCTTGTTTTCTTTACTGATATAGTCCAACTGCAGACACCAAGGATGGGTCCATATCCGACTCAACATCTGAAAATCTTGAAATAGTCTGGTTCCGGTTTTACCTCTTCCACCTTCATTACTCAATCCTACACCTGAAAGCAAAGTTTGAAATCTTAAGATTTACACATTTTTCACACCTCTGAAAATACCAATAGGCTGTTCAAACTAATTTCAATGACACAAACTAGAGAATTGCTTTTTTGTGAACTCATTAACCTAATTTAAAGAAATTTTACTTAAAATCATGGTATGATCGTGTTTAAATATTCCTTTGTGCAATCAAGACATTTTTGTTTAAAAAATGCCAACTCAATTTGCAATCGAGAAAAGTTAGGAATATTCCTAAGACATGGTCAGTATCATTTTGAAACCTATAACACTATTTGGTACAAAATTAGCAATCACACCATGTCTTCAGTCATTTGCTTTGAGCCAACCATGTATTTTGGTGATATCATAAATATATGAAGTCAGCCACATTTATGTGAATGATATGCAATGCTACCTCGATAAGGTTCCAGTGACAACAGTACATGCAACTTGGGCATGTGAGAAAGTGGAAAAGTTTTGGGAAGATCTAAATCAGGTATTAAATAAAATCACAAAAAGCAACATACCAAAAACTCCAGAGATCTTTCTTCTAAGTATAAGAAGTAAAGAATTAGGACTCCAGTTGGATGAAGCACAAAAAAGATTTATTATGATAGCCTTAGCTGTAGCAAAAAAATGTATAATGTCAACCTGGAAATCAGAAGAGAGCCTGAGAGTACAGCAATGGTACATAGAAATGAATAAATGTATTCCATTGGAAAAAAATAACATACAATTTAAAAAATAAAGTCACAGTATTCGAACAAATTTGGGAATCGTACATGGAACACAACAGAGAGGGCCTACCGTGGACCTCCATCCCCTAAAATGACAGAATGAGAAGACGATGAAATCAACTGATCCAGAGTGTAAAAGTAGATGACACAATTTTCTTGTTTATTTTCATTGTGTGATGACATTGTTTAATGGGTTTATTGTATATGTTGAACGTTTAGTGGGTAGGGAGGGGGGTAGGAAGGAGGGAGGGAAGGGAGGGGGAAAAAGGGGGAGATAATGACATTGTGTATATTCAAGAGGGAAATGTTTGTGTGTATTTTGGTTAATATGGTTCATAGTGTGAAAAATATATTTAAAAAAAATAAGGTTCCAGTGTTGTTCAATAGTCATCCATGAATAAATTGCAATTCCTTTCATTGGACCATGAGAAAAGTAAATGTTTCCACTACAAGTTAACTTTTACCACTGATTCCATTCAAATTTCTCTTCTTTCTTCATAATGTCCTACATAATATTCATGATAATGTCATCAATAAAATAGATGATCTATTCATTATGTCTGAGGGACACTATGGATAAATTAACCATCAAATTTTCTACAAAAGTGACTAAACTTTAAAAGCGCTCTATTGATCGCGAGACAGTTTGGGATATTCCAAGTTAGTGAAGGGCAATGTATCGTTTGCTTTCATTGCTATATATTATTAATACATCTTCGCTTTGATATACAGTTGTATGTGTGTGCATGAACATACATATAGTATTACAAAATATTATGCAGGACACTTGGAAGAAAGAAGAGAAATTTGAATGGAATCGGTGGTAAAAAGTGATCACTGAGGGATCAGAGGAGAGGGTGAGCAAATTTAAGTTCTTGGGGAGTCACTATCTTGGCAGACCTCACACATCAATGGCATAGTGAAGAAAGCATGTTAGTGCCTCTATTTCCTCAGGAGTTTGCAGAGGTTTGGTATGACACCAGAAACCCAGGCAAATTTCTACAGAGGTGTGCTGGAAAGTGTGCTGACCAGCTGCATCATGGTCTGGTATGGGGACTCCAATACCTATGAGCATAAAGCCCTCCAAAAGGTAATGGACACAGCCCAGGACATCACAGGCAAAATCTTCCCTGCTATTGCCATCGGAGAGCAGCAGCAATCATCAAAATGAACAAAGTAATAGTAGGGAAGAATATTGAAAGTACATTGGTGGGTTTCAAATAGAGATTTTGAAGCAATGAAAGCAAGTCCAGTAACTAATGAATTTTAAACGTACACATATTTAAGATGAACAATAAAGAAGAAATGGAGAATAATGAAGTCAGTTCACAGAGGATTATTTGAACATGACCTTCTTTACCACAAGTGGTTTTGTAGGCAAATCAGAAAATAAACTGGCAGCCATTTTGATGATTAACTGAAGCCAAGAATAAAATTCAGCTACCCGGTGACCCAGAGGTTGAACAGTGAACTATCTAGGCTAACAGCACTTTGCGCAAGTACCATATATGCTTGTGTATTAGTTGATCCCATGTAAAAGTCCACCTTGCCCCCTGCTCTTTTGGCCTAAAATCTGCGTATTTTCCGTATATCCCGTGTAAAAGTCGACCCCCTATTTTTGGCCCAGACCGCTCGCCCATCCAAGTGCCCAACTTTCTGACCACGAACTCTTGCCTCAGCTGCCTGCCCAAGCTTCTGACTCCCCGATCGCAGATCCTCACTTTGACTTCCTGCCCACCAATGTCCCGATCATGGATCCTTCCTTGCCTCAGCCACCTGCCCATTGGAGCTCCCAATGGCCTGAAAGTGGACTTACCACCCAGTCCCAGACATCTGAGCTCCTGACACCTTGAACGATAGTGGTACTTACCGCAGTGAAAAGTAGTATCTGTGTAAAGGTTGACCCCAAAAAATTAGTCCCCAAAACTAAACTATTACATGGTATAGTTTAATAGCAGATAAATGTACAAGTCCATTTCTTTTTAGTTTATTGTCATACACATTATACAATGTACATCTGCTCAAAATTCTTAATTGCTGCAGCTGAACAGGTACTTGTAAATAAAAACTACAACTGCAAACTAATGAAATTAAATTAAAAAGGGACAATATTTACAATAATCAGCATGCGAAAAAGTGACAGTATAGATAGTCCACGTTCACGAAGAAGTTCAAGAGCCTGACGACTATTGTAAAGAAATTGTTCTTGAATCTAGAGGTGTTGGGTTTTAGCAGTGAAAGAGCTTGTGACCTGGGTGATGGGGGGCTTTTGGGATGTTGGCTGCCTTTTTGAAGCAGCGTCTCACATAGATGTCTGAAATGGATGGGAGGTCAGTGCCTGTGATAGACTTGGCTACGTTTGCTCCTTTCTGGATTCCTGAGCAATTGTATTGTCAAATCAGTCAGTATACATTCCAGAGTATCAGTAGTTTGATAAGGGTATTGTAAGGTAAAACATCATGAGATGGGAATGTGTAAGGAGTTACCCTGTGCAGGGCTGTAACAAGAAGGGGAGGTGTCCTTGTACTCCTGTTAGGTAAAACATCATGAGATGGGAATGTACAGGGCTGTAACAAGATGTGAATGCATCCTTGTACTTACAAGATAAGAGAGACATTGATGGATTGAGAGGCAGGAAGCTAGCAGGGAAAGGATAGCAACAGTTTTAGTCATTGGACAAGTAATGATATGATGATGTTCTAAGCATGTATCCAAGGGTATAAAAAATCACCATTTTGCTGATAACGGCAGAATGCATTCTCCGACTAACTTTGTTAGTCGCAAGTGTTACAATCCGGTAATAAAGAACAAAGAACCCTGATTTCGACTCAGCCTGGTGTTTGTCTCACTCATTCATGAACAAAGCAGACCTAACAGTATCCAACAGCATAACAAATCTTATAAAGTAAGAGGCACTAGTGTGCCTTCTTCACTGTTGCTTTGAAATGTCTGGCTCCAGGAAAGGTCTTCTTGAGATATGGGCTTCCAGGAACTTGGTTCTGACTCTCTCCTTCCCATCAATGCAATAGATGAGTGGTTGCTCAGCCTCTCCTTCTCAAAATTGAAAATTAGCTCCTGGATCTTGGCAATGCTGAACGCAAGATAGTTGCTTTGGCATTATCAACCAGGTTCTCCATCTCTATCCTGTATTCTGATTCATCATTTCCAGTTATTTGGTCAACAGTGACATAATCAATGAATTTGTAGATCGAGTTGGTGTTGTACACCACTGACTACAGCCAAGTTCAAAGAGTAGAGAGTGGACCAACCGCACAGGCTCAGGGTGTCCCTGTGCTGATGGTCTGTGCAAATGAGATAATGTTGCTGAACAGCACTGACTAGAGTCTGATGAGGAAGTCAAAGATCCAGTTGCAGAGGGACGGACAAAATCTTAGGTCCTTTAACTTGATCATGAGTCTTGCTGCTATGTTGTTGAGCTCCAAGCTACAGACAATGAACACAAGGACATCAGTGTTCCTGTGATCTACATAATCTAACAGAGTGGATGGCAAGCGGGATATCAATTGCCCTTGACCTGTTGGGATGATAGGCAAACTAAAGTGGGTCCAGGTCTTTCCTGAGACAGAAGCTGATTCGCTCCATAACCAACGATAAAGCACTTAATCATGGTAGATGTCAGTGCCACTGCTTGATAGGTCATTGAGGCATATACACTCTTCTTGGGCACTGGAATGATGGATGGCCCTTTGAAACAGGTTGGGTCCTCCAACTGCTACAGAGGGAGCTATTTATCATGGAATAGGTGTCCTCAGATAATTACAGAAAGCAGCAGCACAAATGCTGGAAGGCAATAGTATGTGTACTCTCATCCATCATATCTGAACACAATTTTTATTAGAACTGCTAGAATGTCTGAAGTTTTCAATTATGCTGGTTTGCTACATAATGATACATTTTGCCTATTGAACAGCAAATTTCCAGTTGACATCATTATTTAAAAAAAATTGAAAAGCGGAGTCAGCTTTCAATAAGTCACACCATATTCTTAAGACAGCCAATTAGGCAAAAATGACCTTGCTTCACAGCAAAAGCCTGACATCTGGTTCAAATTCACCATAGTTAAGCCGCTGTATCCCATTAAAACACACAATGATATCAGAGCAAAGTTGAATGAAAATAAAGTTCAATCTTATAGTTATGAAGCATTTAAATAAAAGCTTTTAAGATTAATGCTCCATTGTAGTTCTTAAAGATCTTGCAGATCTTGTTCAGTAGTTACTGTCCTCAAAAAGCTTTGTGAAATGTTGTACAAGTTATACTGATTAGGTAATTGTGGCCTCAAATTCAAAGTGTTCTCTGATTGCCGAAGAATAAGCTTTAGGCTAATTAATTGAGTTTTAAAAGCTATCACAAACAGACCATAACAAAATTATTAATGATAGATATCTACCCACTTGGCAGTATTTGAAATAACAGTCAGCACCACAATGCAGGACCCTGAACGTTAACTTCAAAAGTGAGCACCTCATGCTGTTCATAATGACATTACATAGTACACAAATTCTGCAAAAACAGTTTTTTGTAACATTCAACAGGGTTTCCCACTTCCTTGCTTCTTGGCTATGGCACCATTATTTGAAATTAAAGATTAATTTGGTGCCACTGTTTAATTTGACCTAATTTCCCTGTTAAATGTGCATGGCCTCCTTGTAAGTCAAATTAACATCTGCTATTGCATCTCTCTGACCATCATTTTTTCCAACCTATTGCAGACTTGTTTCATTGTGCACGAGTTTCCAACTTGCTTCAAATCCTTGGGTGCCACGGTTGGCATAGTGGTTAGCGCAGTGCCTTTTGTACGTTCACCCCATGTCTGCGTGGGTTTTCCCCGGGGGTGGGGGGGGGGGGGGAATCTCTGGTTTCCTCCCACCATTTGAAATATACTGGAGGTGTAGGTTCATTGAGTGGCATGCATTCATGGGCCAAAATGCCCTATTACTGAGCTGTATGACTAAATTACCGTATTTGATGGCATTCAAGACCCCCCCCCCCACCACCATTTCAGTAGGGAATATTACGATTTTTTTTAGTGTATTTAGGGTAAGCATTTAATGTTATTGAAATATGTCGATACAATACAGCAGGAAAAAACACACAATTAGGACCACAGGAAAATTTAAAAAAATAATAATACTGCTGTAATTTGCAAAAGGAAACAAAGGCAGCTTAGCTATAGCAGAAACTGCTATTGTTGGTCTCTGTGCTGGTCCCACTGCCCTCCTGGTGGCCCACTGTTGGTCCCCGCACTGGTCTCGCTACCCTGCTCTCTCCCAGGGTGGGGGATGGAGAGGGGAAGGAGCATGATGGTGGGATCAGTACTGGGACCGACAGTGGGCTGCCAGGAGAGTCTCATAACAGCCTGCCTCAAAACCCCACATAGATCCCACCCCCCCCACCACAGTCCGCCACCAGCCCACAATGATAGATGGCGGTGATGCTAGTGAGCCATGCAGTGACGATGGTCACTGTCATTGTTACTCACCATTATCACCCTAATTTCAACTTCACATACAAGTCCTGGGTATTGCGGACCATCTTCCTTTATAATTGCTTGGAAAGACTAGAGTGTCGTTGTTTATGACTCGTTCAAATAAATTTTCTTACTAATGTTGGAGTTGAGTTTTTCACAGTTTATGAAACCTTATCAGTTACTACATTACTTCTACTTTCTTGCATGGTACTAAAAACTATGATACAACATTTAAACAATGCTTAAAACGATGATTATAACAGTCAATAAAGGTATTCGGACCATCTCCATTCTTTCCATCTTCACAGAACAAAGGAAAACTCAATAAACTGATTGTTTATTTTAAATACGCAAAAAGCCAGCCACAACCTTTAAGGTGGCTCTTACCAGGAGACACTCACAGAATGTCCACACTCTCTGCTGGCTTCTTGCAGAACGTGCATGCAAGGCAATTTTACTCTTACACCAGGGGATATTTTTGGGAAAAAAGTGGGTCTTGTATGCCATTAAATACGGTAAATTAAACTTCACCTGCGTCTTCATCTGCATTCTGAACAATTATAATGATGAGAACTCCTGCCTAAACTAGGTACAAGCCTCGTGCATAACAACATATAGACCCGCAGTAGCAGGAAAAATTGTTGGGGAGAATTCTGAAGGACAGGAGCCACCAGAGAGGCGAGGACTGAGTGGTGGTTGTCAGAATGAAAAAAAGCGTCTCACAAATATAATGGAATTTTTGAAGAGGTTACAAAGAGGATTGATGAAGGCAGGGTGGTGAATGTTGAGTGAGTGTATGTCTACATACAACATAAAATATAATAGAAAGTTATCTGCCTCTATAAAGATACACATGCACACCCACCCTGATACAGACAGACCTGCCCACCCACCCCATACACAAGCATCCGCATGCACACACGCACCCGGTTATGCATTAGATCAGCAGCAATGGTCATTCTTATGATTAATGAAGAACACAAATCCAGACAAGGGCGACATAAAGCGGCCAAACAAAAATGGGCCCAGAGACAGCAAAGAGGTTAAATTCTTCAAAACCATTTTCCAGTAGTTCCTCCTTTTCATTAGGAGAACATAAGCAGCCTTTTGTTATTTCATTTCAATCCTGTCTTACTTAGAGGATGGTCAAGCCCTTTCAATCTTGTCTTCTGGTTTCAAAATGTCCTTGCTTTCAGTAATGTTTCTCCAAAATGTCTCGTCACAAGTGACATCATTTCTGTCTTCGAAGTTCATAATGCTTTCTTCAAAAGTATGAATCGTGAGTCAATGGCCTGTCTGGTGACCATTGAATTAGGTTCTGCTTGTTTGAATAACTGTCTCCAAATTTCCATTCTAACAACAAAGTAAAGAGTCTTGTATTTAAATAGATGGACTCCTTGAGCGACCAGCAGCTCTCTCTGCTTACACAGCTATTTCTCCAGCAAACACCTATTGTTTGAGTTCTCAATAGAGAGCAGTCATAAGACTTTTAAGACTGTTTGTCGTTTTGAATCAGCAGTCTTTTTAAGCAAACAGGCTTCCAGTAGAACAATGGGTAATCAGACTCATCAACTTTCAAAATTGTTTGCATGTGTAAAGGTCTTTGGTATCTGTAAATGTGCCCCTGTCCACCCAAAAACAGATATATATTATAACTAAAGATTAATATCAAATCAAACCGTCACACGCATATCTACCAAAAAATATGCACCTGCACGCACCTACCCCCCCAACCCCACCCCCACCCCCACCCCCACCCCCACGGAAAGTTAGATCACATGAAAAGCAGAGCAAGCTGACCAACTGAATTAAAATTTGGCTTAGTGGATAATGGAAGGATTTAGAGGGTTGCAGTGGAGGGATGTTTTTCAGATTGCAGGCCTGTGACCAGTGATGCCACAGGGGTTGATGACAAATCCACTGTTCTTTGTTACCTATATCAACTACATTACCATCAACATAGTCGTAGAGAAGGTAATGTCATTAGCAAATTTTACAGCTTGGAAGGATATCCAAGTTTACAACAGGATCTAGATCAGCTGAGAAGGTGGGCCAAGGAGTGGGAAATTTAACTCTGACAAGTACAAAGTGTTGCACTAAGTCAAGCCAGAGTAGGACTTGCTCAGTAAATGGCAGGTATCTACAAAGTGTTGCAAATCAAAGATAAAGGTAGTGTTTGTTATTCTTGCCATCATTGGGTGGGCTATTGACTATAAAAGTTGGACCTCATCAAACAACTGTGCTAGGCATTACAAGATTACACTTGGAATACTGTGGGAGCAGTTCTGGATGTCCAGCTATAGAAAGGATACATTGGAAGGAGTGCAGAGGTGATATGCCCAGATCTTTGTTCCTTAGAGCACAGGAAGCTGATTGGTAACCTTAGAGATTTATAAAATCGTGAGGGACATGAAGAAAGTAATTTTTCATAAGGTAGGTGACTGTAGAGGGAATAGATTTAAGAGGGGCAATCTGAAGGCATTTCATATCTGGTACAAGTTTCCAGAAGATAAACTATAATGCAGGGATGATTTTGCTGTTCAGAAGATAGCCCTTCCAAGCAATATATCTGTTAAACTAAGAAGGAAATGGATCAAATGCAGGCAATGAGACTAGCTCAGAATGTCAACATTATTGGTATAAACGAATTGGGCTGAAGGGCCTGTTCCAAGCTAAACGACTCACATTTTCCTTTGCTCTATTGTCTATTACTTGTTCTTGTTTCTATCCCAAGCCATTGTCTGAACATCACAAGGCAGAAATGATTTACAGAGATGATTAAAAAGTGGTTTTCGAGTTAACTTTCTGGCAGTTGTTTATGGATTTTATTGCCTTTAAATTTCAAAGAATCTATTATTTGAGTACGTCTTCTTTTTATTTCAGATGCTAAACACTCTTTCCTTTAAGCTCTGCTGTGGGCCATGAAATAGCACTTCAACCATCCCGTCTTCAAAATCAGTCTGTTTCTCATAGGGATGGGAAACATTTCACTGGCATTTCACCAATCACAATTGTGATCCCAGGCCAATGAAAATTAATTTTGGTCTCACACTGACTCTGCCAGGCAGCCACCACACTCACACCCAGTCTGCCTCAGATACACACACACAAAAAAAAACACCCAAAAGTTTTGGTTTTTAAATGCCCACATTTCAAAGGAACAGTTAGATTTAAAGAATTAAATTTGGATCTACAGCCACATTCCACAACTCACTCCACAATGTCTAGACAGCAGGAAGACCCAACTCCAATTCATCACACTTCACAATGCAATTCCACTGTGACACTGAAAATACACGAGTTATTGAATCCTTGTCCTCTCTGGGAAGGCAGTTCACTTCTTTTACATACAGGCTTGATTTCAGTTATTAAACATATAAAAATTACAGCACAGAAAAAGGTTAGTTCAGCCTTTCTAATCCATGGCGAAGACCTTCTTGCACCTGGTCCCATTTTTAAACTTTAGACATAGCATGGTAACAGGCTCTTCTGGCCCACAAGTCCATGCCGCCCAATTTACACCCCATTATCCTACACCTCCGGTACGTTTTGAAGTGTGGGAGGAAACCGGAGCCCCTGGGAAAAACCCACACAGACATGGGGAGAACGTACAAACTTCTTCCAGGCAGCACGGGATTCAAACCCAGCTCCCGATCTCTGGCGCTGTAAAAGGGTTGCATTAATCACTACGTCAACCGTTTTGTATAACATGCAATAGTAATCAGAAACTGCATTATCTGCAATCCTTTCAAAGCTAGCCCCCAAATGAAAACACGAGATATTTGCTATAAAAATCTAAACTATAAAAGTTTGTTTTAAAAGTTTGTCACATACCTGTAAAATGGTCAAGATAGTATTGATAAAGTTTGCATTGAATTGGCATCATTCTCACAGCAAGAACATACTCATATTTTGGAGGCAGGAATTTTGTAAGTGCAGTGTAATCTTTGCGCTTTGAAAAGAAAAGTAAATTGTTTTTTTTTACAAATTTAACAAAATAAACAAGTATTACGATTAAATTCTTCATTAGGATAATTTGCGAGATAAGAAAAGGAGCAAGGTTTATAAACAACCAGTCACTTCAAATTGCATTCTCACTTCACTGGAGAATGCACCTTTGCCCAGAATCTCAGAGCATGCAAACGTCTGTGACTGAAGGTGATTATCCAGAAAATAACTGAAGAGAATTCAAAAAGAGCAAAAATCCTCACTGGACAAAGTAACAAGATGTCGTATGCACATTTAAATTTAGAGACAGCACGGTAACAGGCCCTTCTGGCCCACAAGCCCGTGCTGCCCAATTAAACCAATTACAAGCACCACAAGTGGCAGGAAACCCATTTGGTCACAGGAAGAACACACATGCTCCTTGCAGACCAGCACTGGATTCAAACCAGGGTCACTGGCGCTGTAATAACGCTGCACTAACTGCTATGTCAACACTGCACTAACTATGCCACTCTGTGAGGTTTTTGAATGTCAGGGAGAAATAGAAATGAAAAGAAAAATCATCAGGATGTTGAGATGAAGATTTTGAATGAAGGCATAGAAGACAGCAACATGCTACGTTGATTTCAATCCACAAATCAAAAGACAAAACAAAGTGGTCTCACTTTTTAAGAAAGGAGGGAGGAGAAAAAACAAAGAGCTGTAGATTAATGAGGCAGATATCAATAGAAGGGAAAAATACTGGCCTCCACTATAAATGAAGTAATAACAACGCAGTTGAAATGGGATTTCTGGCTGCATTTTGTTTTTGTTAATTTTTTTTGTCTCAGTTAAATCCCTCAATTGGATGACCTGTACAATTCATCCCCACGGCAAACCTGACTTCATCCTAACAGCAGGTGGATTGCAGCTATCCCTCCTCCTTCATCTCTGTAGCTTGATGCTAACTTTTGTTCTTTCCCAGTATTGACAAGTGCCTTCAAATTGAAAAAAATTCCTTTATTTTTTCTCCCCCATTGATGCTGCCTGAATGACTAAAGATTTCCAGTATTTTCTTTTTATTGCAGATTTTCTAGCACTACTGTATTTTAATTTTCATCCGAGGGCAAGCATGATATGGAGTATATGCATTTTCAGAAAGCCTTGAACAAAATACCCTAAAAGAGTTCATTGAATAAATTAGTGGAATTTTGGGAAATTACTGTGGTGAAATTAAAATAGGTTAGTGAACAGAATGCAGTAGGAATAAATAGATTCTATTTGGGTAGCAAGGCAACAATCAGGCAGGTGACAAGAATCACTGCTTTGAACGAGAGGTTCTCAATCCAGGTCAATGATCTGGATGCTGGGATCAAGTGTAATCCATACAGGTTTGCACATAGTATAAAGGGAGGCTGATGCCAAGATCAAGTGTAATCCAGACAGACTTGCTCATATAGATAGCACAAAGGCAGGTGAGCCAGGATGTGAATGGAAAAAAGCTTCATAAGGATATAAACAGCTCTGAAGTAAGTATAATATAGAAAAATGTGTGGTCATATTCTTAAGCTGATTAAAAGAAAAGCAAGGGTTTTTTCAAAATAGTAATATGCCTTCATTCAAAATCCTCATCTAAACATCCTGATGATTTTTCTTTTCATTTCTATTTCTCCCTGACATTCAAAAACCTCACAGAGTGGCATAGTTAGTGCAGTGTTGGCATAGCAGTTAGTGCAGGGTTATTACAGCGCCAGTGACCCTGGTTTGAATCCAGTGCTGGTCTGCAAGGAGCATGTATGTTCTTTCTGATCATCAAAGATGATCAGAGCCTTGAGTCCCATTGCATTTAAATCACTGAAAAAAAAATTAACATTTAGTTCAGCAATAAATTAGGAAGGAAAATTATATGCTGCCCTTTACCAAAAGAATCGGAAATAAAGCAGAGATGCCTTGTTTTAAATTATGAGGCCCCAGTGAAACCACAACAGAATATTAGATGAAAGTCTGGTCTTGTGACCCAAGAATATTTGTGCTAAAAGTGCAGCAAACATTCGGCAGATTATTTCTTGGATAGCAGGCATGTCATGGAGAGCTTACACAATATACATTCTCATTGAAATATATAAAATTCTTATAGGACTTGACAAGATAGATACAAAGTTGACCCTTCCCCTAGATGATATGTCACAGTCATAAAACAAAGGTTGAATAAATCAGTATAGACAAGATAAGAATTTTCTTGAGCCAAAGGGTAGTGAGCATTTGGATTTATCCATACAAGGTAGCTGTGGAGGCTCAGTCACTGTATGTATTCAAGATAAAGAACAATATTCTTATTCCACCCCACCAGCCCACACCAAGATATTAAAGGATTCAAAAATATTATGGCTGGTGTTAGAAAGTGAGAGTGAAAAAAGTTATCCATCATCTTACTGAATGGGTATCTTGCAGAAAGGGCAGATGAGCCAATGCCCACCTCTATTCTCCTTGTATTCTTAAACAATCTGTACCCAAACTTGAATAAGGGCTGGTAAGAAATAAAAACACTCAACTTCAGCACTTACCTGCACACAACCTGCTAACATTTCATACAAGATGTGGGCACGTTTTTTCATTACTCTTACATCTACTAAAGTTGAGTCTGCACATTGTCCATTCTGAATTGGATTCATAAATCGGTTTCTAAATTCCTTTATTGAGCCAAGAAGATTCTCCTTAATGAAATTCACCATACAATGATCTGCAGGAGAGAGAAAAAAAAACCCAAATATTCAGACTTAAAACTTCCTGGATGACATTTTGCACCGCAAGTTGCTCAATCCCCAAACTCTGCCACTCTAGCTTAAGAAGACAAATCTTTGTGTCATAGGTGGACCTGAAAGAAAGTTGTCCAAGACCTTCAGTGACACAAGGTTTCAATGATGCAATGTCTGTCCACAAAGCTTATCTGAAGTCTTTGACAGTCAGAGCCCTAATCTGATAATCAGTAACAGATCAAAACTTAAAAAATAAACATTTGAAAAGAATGAAACAATTTCCACAAAAACCACTCCAAATAATTTTAAATAAGCTAAAATATTAAGGAAAATACAACAGTTGAAGATATAGAATTAAGAGGAAATATGGAGGGCAACATGAAGGTGTGAGTTGGCACTGTAGATAAGATCAAGCAGAAATCTAAGAAATGTTGTAAATATTAAAGGGAAAATAACAACTAGGGAAAGAATGGGAGTTCTAAACACAAGGTCATTTATGCGTTAAGGCACAGGAAATGAGAGAAGTGCAAGGTGATTAACGAGCAATTCAAAATGAATTTATCTTGGAAATAGAATTGGAGGCTAGGGAACTCATGAAAGTAAATACAGTGGAACCCTGTTATAACGCGATAGTTCAGGTCCAAAAAAAGACTGAATAAATAGAGCAAGGTTGTGCTAAATCAGGGTCACGAAAAAGCATTTTCCAAAAAATAAATAACACATGTACAATACCTGTATTTGCAATCATCTTTTTTATTTCTTACAATCATCATTTTATTTCTTTAAAAAAGCAATTTAGTGGTCATTGCCTAAATGCAGCAGGTTGCTGACAGCATGTAGCCAAATCCAAAAGGTTTCTTAGCTGGAGGATTTTTCTGAGGTCTACATCCTGGGTCTCCAGCCAACATTGGCTAGTGTCAAGGTATTCAATGACTTCAGACACTTTCAGGGGTGGGGGTTGAAAGCACCTCATTGTCATCCTCCTGTGGTTTGGAAACCAGTGCGCAAGGTTACGAACGATCTCAGAGTCCGTCAGATGCTCATATGTCTGGCATTCGTCATCAGCAGGGTACCACTGGTGAAAATCCTCTGCTAATTTGAAACAGTCTCTGCGTCTCACCCACCTCTTCATCTGTGAATCTGTAGAATTCTTGCTCATCATCTTCCTTGATGAAAAGGCTGGACCCAGACCTTTCTCCCAACAATTTTCCACACACGAAGAGCTGACTGCTGCCCAGCTGTTCCCAATGAAGTGGCAAACTTCTTTAACGTTCACGCTTTTCAAATAGTCTTCCAGCGCTGTTGATTCGTGTGCAATTCTAAGAATTAATTCACACCTGCAATTCTGATAATCCCCTGATCTAGGAGCTAGATCTTAGATGTAGTGTTCTTTGGGAGGTAGGAAACTCAGATCTTTCTGTCACAACTTACTAGGTTGGCAGCTGGGCAGAACAGTTGTCAAGCAAAATAAGAGCTTTGAGTTTGTTAGCTTTTGCTTACACAAATAAGCATGGACAGCAGGGACAAAAATTATGTAAAGACAATCCTCAAAGATGACTCTGGTCATCCAAGCATTGCTGCTATGCGTGTACTCGAATGGTAACGACTTCATGTTGACATGGTGGAAGCAGTGGGGCGAGCGAAATTTGCCAATCATGAGTGGTTTTAACTTGTGTTCCAATCTTGTTAACATAAAACGTCACATGATCTCTGCAATGTTTGAACCCTTCACAATGATGGGTGTCATCTTTGTCAGTGTGTGGTCTGGGATCATCTTGTAGCAGAGGCATGTTTCGTCACAGTTGTACACTTGTTCTTCAGTGTAGCCACCTTCTTCTCAGAGTTATTTTTTAGTTCTGCCGGGTATTTGCTAGCAGGGTCACTGTCAGTTGAGCAAATTTCTCCAGATACTAACACATGAGAAATCCCATGACAGTGTTTAAAAAAGTCCAACCATTCACTGAACTGTATGGTTTCTCCATTGATCAGCTGGTTAAACTTCTCAGCTAGAGCTTTGAGAATAGGCCAAGAAATTGGAAGGCCTTCTGAACATGCTTGAACAAACAACTTGTCCAGAGAGTCATCAAGGAAGACATCTTTGGCTGTCTTCATGTGTTTGATCTTTAGTCCCGCCTCTTCCTCAACGTTTCAAACTGACTCATGATTTCCAGCCACGAAGTGTTGACTTTTATTCTTGATCGCATCAAGTGTGAAACTTACTTTTCACTGAAAAAGATTTTCACCTTCTAATGGTGCATTCCATTTTGATCTGAAAACAATTTCAATTCTGGAAAGAGGGATAAAAAAGGGGCCTACCAGCTGATCGTCTTACGTCTGAGTTCGCGTTAAATCAGGCTGCGTTAAATTGAGTTTCCACTGTAGCAATGTCTTGGAGAGTTCAGGATTGCAAAAATCCTGGATGTCTGAAAACTCATTCAGGGAAATAAATCGCATAGCCTGAATTTAGGATATTGTGAGAAGCTAGGAAGAAATTGCATGAAACCTGGCAGAGATATTTGCATATTGTTGAGCACAGGTGAGGTGCTGAAAAACTGAAGGGTGGCTAAGAGAACCCGAACATTATAGCACAGAAACAGGCCTTTTGAGCCTCCTTGTCAGTTTGAGTCCATGATCTCTCTCCTTGTTTTCTTGACTTTCCTAGACCCTGTCCCAGTTTTCTGAGTAAATATTGATCTCAAAAAAAAAATTAAGATCTCTACCATCTCTTCTGGCTCTATACATAGATGACCACACTGATCTTCATTTTTTTTCCCCTTACTATCTTTTTGTTCTTAATATACCCGTAGAAACCCATAGGATTTTCCTTCATATTGTTTTCCAAAGCAACTTCATATCTTTTTTTTAGCCTTCCTGATTTAAGTTTCTTGCTTTTTAAAATACTCCTCAAGTATCTCATTTGCTCTGCTTGTTTTGTCTCTATTTAAAAACAGCTGCAAGGATAACCAAGGGAACTACAGGCTAGTGAGCATAACATCAGTCGTAGCAAGTTATAGGAAGGGATTCCATGATATAGGATCTACTTGCATTTGGAAACACAAGGGCTGTTTAGAAATAGTCAACTTGACTGAGTATTTTTTTTTGAAGACATGAGAAAGAAGATTGATGAAGGTAGGGCAGTATATCATCTGTATGGACATTAACAAGGGCTTTGACAAGGTTCCACATGATAGACTGGTCTGAAAAGTCAGATTTCATGAGATCCAGGGCGAGTTGTCCAACTGAATAACTAGCTTGATGGTAATGAGATAGAGAGCAGCAGTGGAGGGTTCTAACTCAGATTATAAGCCTGTGACAAGTGGTGTACAACAGGGATTTAGAACTGGGTCTACAGATGTTTGTCATCCATCATTAATATAGATGACAATGTAGCTTGCAGAGGACACCAAAATTTGTGACATAGTAGACAATGAAGAATGTTATCTAAGGATCTAGATGAACTAGGCCAAGCAATAGTAGATGAAATTTAACTCTGACAAGGGTGAGGTATTGCACCTTCTTAGGTCAAAACAGGATATGATAGACACAATGAGTGGCAGGTGCCTATGAAATGTTATAGAACTAAGAGACTTGGGGGTACAGGTACATACTTTCATGAAAGTTGTAGCACAGGTAGAGTGGGCACTGAAGATGTTTGATACACATTCATTGTTCACAGAATTGAGTACAGGGCCTTGGGTGTCATGTTACAATTGCATAATACTCTAATGGTGAATATTGTGAGTAGTTTTGATCTTCCAGATATAGGAAAGATATCAAGATGGAAAGAGACAGGAGGATATTGTCAGGGATAAATTATAAGGAGAGACTGGACCCATTGGTACTTTTCTCCTGGAACAGAGGATGGTAAAGAGGGGGTGGGGGTGGGGAGAACTACATCGTGAGAGATAGGATAAGAGCTCATAACTTATTTCCCCCAGAATAAATGAATCTGAAACAGGGGCATAGATTTAAGGTGAGGGAGAACATTTTAAAAGAGACTCAATGGGCACAGAGGATGGTGGGTACATGGAGTGATCTGCAGGTAGAAGCAGGAACGTGTAACATTTCAAAAGGCATTTTGACAGGTTCATTCAAAGGCAAGTTTTAGAGGGGCATGGCCAAACAAAGGAAAAATGGACTAGCTTTGTTGGCATTGTTACAAACTAACAACCCTTTTCAATTTTGTTTAAAGGGATTTTGTTAGCACTAAAACAGGAACAGCAATGGAAAATTCACAAGACTATGGTAAATTCAAAATAACAGTTTTTATTAAACTATCAATAACATATTTCTTACATATCTCTAAACTTACTTTAAATTTAACCCCACTATGCCCAATGTAAGTGAGAGAGAGAGAGTGTGTGTGTGTGTGTGTGTGTGTGTGTGTGTGTGTGTGTGTGTGTGTGTGTGTGTGTGTGTGTGTGTTTGTGCAAAATAAAGTCAATTTTTAAAACTTCAGCATAATTTTAGTCCTGCTTGAAGGTCTTAAATTTTCAGTTCAGAAATAATTTCAAAGTGCTTTTAAACACCACATCTTCAGGCCTCTTTAAACTCAATTTTTTTCGATGAGTTGTCCTTGAGATATTCTTTAAGCAGAAATGACCATCTTCTGAGCCACAAATGTATCTCCTGTGAAAAGGAGACTATAAGTCCTGTCTTCCCAGGATCAAATCTTTTTTGCAAATGAAGACTTTTGAATCCATTTCCCAAAAACTGCTCTCTTTATCTTAAAGAGACAGTCGTAAACAGGCTTCTCTTTTGAAATCTACTTATTCTATGTTCTCCTTTTGTTAGGAGCAACACCTAGGCAGCTTTTCCCCTTCTGTTAGGAAGTAGTGCTGCTGTTCAGCAAGTTTCCTTAAACTGACTTTTGTCTCGCATTTCAATAATATTTTGGCAAATGTCTGTCACATTGTATGTGACATAATTTCTGTCTTTTGACACTAATGTGTTTATAGTATGCAAGTCCACTTATATCTCCGAGAGGTCTGCTCTCCTTAGAACTATAATGGCTGTGGATTTATATAGATGCTTCTGAAATAACACCCATCTCAAAAACCATCATAAATCCTTTCATCTTCTTGACTCCACAACTTCAACCAGCAGGCCATTTTTGTCTCAATCTGGCTTTTGTCTTTTATCTCAAAGAAAAAGGTGTGTTTAAAATGCAAATATGTTGTCTTTGTGCCCCTGTAACCACCCAAAATAACTTACTAAACCATATCTAGATATAGTTTTAACATTAAACTAAGGATTAATATTAACACAGATCCATTACAGCATGGACAAGTAGGCTAAAGGGCTACAATTATTTCAAATTATAACTTGCTTTCTGTTTCTTCTTTATCAAATAACCCCCATTCAAATGTAAAACATTTGGACAGGTACATGGCTAGGAAAGTTATAGACAGATTTGGGGCAAATGCAAGCAAATGGGACCAGGTCAGGGAGGCGACTTGTTTGGCATGGACTTGTCAGGTCGAGGTGACTCTTTTTCTCTGCCTCCAATATAGATTTTTTTTAATTAACGTATCCAAAAAATCAAATTCAAAAGCTATTTGTGATCAATAACTGAACAATTCTGTGAAATGTTACAATGCAATAGCAATTTGTGAAATTCTGCTTCTTGCATCAGAGTATAATTAACTCCAGAATGTGATCAAATCTAGTCTCCACAGATTTTAAAGGAGGCAAGAAGAAATCCAACTTTAATATACATTTTTTGCAGATAAACTTGCAAATTTACTTTATGCTAAAAGTGTGGAAATTTCAAATACAAGGCAAGTTTTAGGCATTTTTGTGCATCCGAGTTGGAAGGTTATTTATATTCAGCGATTTGTGTGGAAAATAGTACTTTATACATTTTATTGATACTATTACTACAAGACAGAGTTATTACATTTTACAACATGTACGCTTGGTGTCCAATCGTGGTCATCTGTGTAAAGTGTTTCAATATGATAGCAAGTGCAGCTACACCCAAAATAGTAACTGCTTGGGATTTATATGATGAGCTGTGGCTAATGAAGAAAACCAGGGATAATATAAAAAGAGTGGTATACAATTTGACTAGGAAAAGCAGCCAACTCCAACACGGAATATGGAGACTGAGAAAAATTTAGAACTCTGAAGACACAAGCACATGACTTACTAACATTAAACAAAGGATCTAATTAGAAGGTGGAAATAGAACATGGGTGCAAGCTCGAAAAGAACACAGAAACCGACTGTAAAAGCTTCCTTAGAGGCAAATTAAAGCAAATGTAGGTGCCCTGCAGTCAGAATCAGGGGAATTCATAATGGGGAACACGGAAATTGAAGATCAATTGAATAAATTCTTTGGTAGGGTTTTCACTAAAGAAACTACACATAATATTCTGGGAATATTAGGTCAAAGGGACTAGCATAGAGGAGGAAGTGACAAAAATACATTTGTTAAATTAATGGCTGTTTTTCTTTTGGGTTCTATACCTCCAACCTTGTCGTAATGTTATTTTAACTGATGCAACAAAGTCATTTTTAATGCAATTACTTAAGTGAATTAGATGGTTATACTAGCAGTTCAATTTTGGAAAAGTGTATTGGAAGCACAAATCCTGGCTTGGACCAGTTAGGCAAATAACTTCATTCTATGTGAGATTTATCATATAAAATTGAAATGATCAATTTCATTTCAAAT
This sequence comes from Narcine bancroftii, assembly GCF_036971445.1. NCBI lineage: Eukaryota > Metazoa > Chordata > Chondrichthyes > Torpediniformes > Narcinidae > Narcine > Narcine bancroftii. The sequence continues at coordinate 8,136,876 of NC_091476.1, forward strand.
GGTTCTGCAATTCAGAGCGACATTAATGTGTTCAGGGGACGATGATTAAAAAAGATGGACTTACATTCAACAAGATTATTTTGTAATGGAGTCCCTGTAAGAATAATTCTCCTTTTTGTTCTAATAGAATTCATTGCTTTTGATATTGCTGAAGCTTCGTTTTTAAGTATATGGCCTTCATCACAGACAACAAAATCTGGACCTGTAAGAGAAAGAGTAATTTGAAATAACCTGCGAAACGTATGTTAATCCAGACCTAAGATTTAAAATCACAAATTTAACGTGACAAATTCTTCATAATGAATTTTCATAACTATATCATTTGTTTATTGTAATAGAGCTTGTCATATTAATTATTATTGTATTGCTAGAATGCATTGTATGATGTAAGGACATTGATTAAGAACCAATAGTGATATCGCCTTGCCAGAATCATTTTAACCAATACAAATTCTTAGCAAGCAATCCCTCCAAGGGCATTAGAAAAACTAAAAATATTTTAAGACAAGCCTCAATTTCATTTATTTAAAATACACATCAAATTATTCCCTCAGTTTATATGATTGGAATTAACTGTAAAAGTTTGATTAATAGGTCTTCTGGCAAAAAAATTTTTTGAATAAAAATGTGGTAGAATACAAGCTACAAATACATTCTAGCAATACAATAATAATGAATATGACAAGCTCTATGACAATAAACAAATAATAATGTGAATTTCTGCTACAATAAGCAATGAAAGGCTAAATTGCAAAACTTTTAGCAAGTATTGAGATATCATATTTATTGTACCAACATTTTCACCTGCTGCAGAAAAAAACTCCACAAAAACTAGTTAGTTCAGTGGTTTTCAATCTTTTTTCCCCACTCACGTACTACCATAAGTAATACGTGAATAGAAAAAAGGTTGAGAACCACTCAACTAGTTAAACAGGAAATTCTGCAAATGCTGTGACTTTAGTGCAATATATACAAAAGTGCTGGAGAAACCCAGCATGTAAAGCAGCATCTTTTTTCATTCAGAAAGCTATCCCCTCCATCACTTCTCAGCATTTTTTTCCTCTTCTGCCCTCCCACCCATACACACCAGGACTGCTTGTCTGTTGGCTAATGTCCCTCCCCTTTCTTCCCTCTTCTCCCCATCATTTTGTTCAGGCACCTTCCTGCTTTATGCTCCTACATTGACAAAGGGCTCAGTCCCAAAATGTTGGTTACCCTTTGCTTCCTATAGATGCTGTATGACCTGCCTAGTTTCTCCAGCATTGCACTAAAAGCAACCAAAATCATACTTAATAGATTAAAAAAGACAATAAATACAAATACTCAGTCATCCTAGAACTGTACAAAATGTGACTTTGCAATAGCACAGACAATCCTTTGATGGTGTCAGAGCACTCCCTGAAACGCTTAACAAGGGGAGATTCAAGAGCCTGATAGCTATTGGAAAGTAACTGTTCTTGATCCTGGAGGTGCTGGTCTTCTGCCTGAAGTTAGCAGTAAGAAGAGGTTTTGACCATGATGATGGGGATTGTTCAAGATGTTGGCTGTCTTCTTGAAGCAGTGACTAAAACAGATGCATTCAATGGATGGGAGGTCAAAGCATGTGATGGATGGACTTGCCCAAGTTACTTTGAGCTTTTTGCATTCATCGGCAGTCATGATGCAATCAGTCAGTATACATTCCACGGGTGCATCAACAGTAGACTGAAGAGTATTACACAACATGCCAAATCTTCTCACCGACGCCAATGAAAGTAGAGACTTTAGTGTATTTTCTTCATGGTTTCCCCAATATGCTGGCTCCAGGATTCCCAGGAACTTGAAGGTTCTATCCCTCAGCACCTCAGTCCCATCAATGCAGAAAGGTCTGCGGTCTCCCCTCCTTCCTAAGATCAACAAGCTCATTGGTCTCGGTGACTGAAAGCAAGACTGCTTTTCGGACACCACTGATCCAGGTTCTCTCTCTCTCTCTCTTCTGTATTGCTCATCATTTCCAGTTGTTCAGACAACATTGGACAAATACTTCCTCCTCATAATAAATCTCCTGATGGTGGTGGTGCTTTGGCAATTCTGACAAACCCCACCCTCTTTAAAAAAAAAATTGTGGCATTAGGTTCTAAATCAGCAGAAATTTCATGTTACATGGAAGCGACCAAAAATGTATTTTGTGTAATTTTATTCTTTAGCCACTGAGTGGCAATGTGCTACATCCCATTTGTCAGCAAGCAGCCTAGGGTGTAGTTTAAGTACAAGATTCCAAATTAAAGCTTTTCATAAAATTACTGTGTCTTCCCTGCACCCTCACATATCAAATACTCCCCCACAAATCCCTCATGGTCATATTAGATCCATTACTAAACATTTACAAACGGAAATTACTTGACTCCTAAGGGCTCCTTCCCTGAACCATCTACTACCTTTTACTTCCTATGGATGCTGCATGACCTGCTGAGTTTCACCAGCACTTTTGGGTACTGCATTAAATATTACTCATTTGCATGTCATTTCACAACCTCTATGCATTAACATGTAATTAATATTTGCCAGGTTGCAGCAGTTGACACCCTTCTTCCTGTTTCCACCCTTATGGTCTACTCCAAGTAACAGAAACTAATGTTCCATTTCAATAATGTAACTAGAAAAACAAATTTAGCTGCAACTTGTTTATAACCACAGATTATGAAATCATTTCTAATATTTCATACATTGATATTTGAAGACATATAGTATACATGCTTCAGATTATATCTACTTTTTAATCAAAATAAAAATGATCATTTGGTATGGACAAAGGAGGGAGTCCTGTATTTTGTATTCCCTTGTTAAATTTCAGGCATAACAATCCATGGAATTCCAGCATCAAAAGTATAAATATTTATTGTTCTATTATGAAGGTTATGAAAAAACAATTTGATGGACAAGGATGGACTGGGGAAAGGCAAGTAAAATGAAAATCTATTGTTCAAACAAAATCTGTATCTAAAAGCCAACATGGCCAATGCACAAAGAAAAGCAATGGAGCAATCAAGTTTAAACAGACCGATTACTTTTAAGAGTTCTAAAAAGTTTTTGTGCAAAAAAAAAAAACACCTTTTTGGAAAAAGTCAAAATTTCAAGATAAGAACCAGCTGACTTTTTGGAGATGAAGATCATTACGCAAGTTACTACAATCTGGCAACCATTTGCAATTATAAATTGATGTTAACATCCCTCCCAGCTACAGCCATTGGCAAACAAAGTTGGACTATTTGTTCAATATTTTCAAGTTTATATAATTATATTTTCCAGACCATCAAAGACAATTTTGTCAAACTTATACATTATTTTTTAAGAATTCTAATGAAATCAGAACAATTGCATCACTGATGTATAGCAAAGGAATGTTGCTTAACAACCTTGTAAAAGAGATAAATATTCCAACCCATTAACTTGCAGCACTGAAGAAAATCAATATACTGCATAACGCATGCACAAAAACATCACTTTCTAAACTGGGAAAAAAATTAGAAAATATCACAACATAACTGGAGAATGAAAAATTAGAAATACCGAACAAGTTCTAATTTATTATCTTTTTTTTAACCGACACAACCAATGAAACAGCATCTCTTCAGACCATGGTGCCCACACAAAAACACAGAGTACATAATTATCACAGTCAAAATAAATATTTTGGATGATTGACATGACTACAGGATACTGTAACAAGTAGTGCTAAATAACACTGCATAACACCAACTTTATGATAAGCTTTCAATTCTATGTGGAACTTGTTAACATGTTTTAGCAAACATGGGAAAAGTCAAGAGTTTACGAAACGTGAAGCGCAGATCTATACAACCAAAATGAAGACTCGTGACTGATAATTTTGGATCTATGATCACATTCCTGTAAAAATGTTTGCTCATGCATTGACAAAAGAAATAGCAAGAAATTTCTGGTCATGGCCAGAAATTGCAATTTTTGTGATGATAATTTGAAAAGATGCAAGGAATAACTTTCCTCAACATTGTTAATCAGATCTGGTGAAAAACAAACTGGCTATTTTATAATGGTATATTTAATTTGCCTTTCCAAGTAAACATCAAAAGTACTTCTCAGCTAACGAAGTACTTATTTTTTTAAGACATAAATTGGAATGTAGGAGTAGCATATGATACATAAGATAATAATCAGATAACCCATTGTTGAAAACTGATAAAGGAATAAATATTGACCAATACTGCTCTTCATTAGGCCCTTTCAAGCCAAGTCTCTGCCTGGGGACTGCCTATAAGCCCGGAGGGAAAAATATAAACACCTTTCATGGAGCAGTCCTAAAAGGCTACTCTTGCGTCGCATTCATGTTGAGCAGTGCCTCTTAGCGCCGTCCAGAGCCTATGCAGGCGGGGTAATGGCTGCTATAGCGCCACCCGTCATAAATACTGTCTTCCCTACCCATAATCCCCCCATGCAACTGGAACGAGTGTTTCCCAGAACAGTTCCAGTTGCGTGGGGGATTATGGGTAGGGAAGACAGCCATTGCTTTTCTGCGTTTTGAGCTGCTGTGGCAGCCTGGTGAGGTGCCGGAGCGGCTGTCACAGCTCACAACAGCAGCCCCCTGACAGTCCCCCTCCGCCAGCCGACCCTGCCCTGACAGCTCCCACCGGCCACCCCTGCCTTGACACCCCCAACCCCGACGGCCCCCGCCAGCTTCCCCTGTCCTGATGGCCCCTGACCTGAGGGGGTCATGGAGGGAGAGAGAGTGTCGCTGGCTTCCAGCATCATCAGCCTGCCCCTAGCAGCTGCATTACATTCCTGTGAGACTGGCAGCACTCCGCCGATGATCCTTTTCTGAGAGGGATTGCAGTCGGCACCTTGGAGCCAGCCACTCCGCATTCATAGAATTGAGTCTCCCGATGCAAGGGTCGAGAATCTCCACCTTTATAGTCAGGCTTTTTCACTGCACGAATGGGTCTATAGATACCGTGAGATCTTTACATTCAGAAAGGTGGCACCTTAACTTAAAACCTTGTCTAAAAGGGAACACCAACAATGCAACACTCAAAAGTGTTCTGGACTGAGAGGGCATCAGAGACTCATTGGGGCTTTATGTTGCGAGAAATATGGGAGTTGCTTAGCTTTAGACTCTGGATCAGGACTCGAGATTCAGGAGTGTTATGAGTGCTGTAAGGTAAAAACATCATGAGGTGGGACCGGAGAAGGAGTCACCCAGTACTAAGGAGTAACAGAATGCAGATGTGACCTTGTACACTAAAGATAAGCTTTGCACTAACAAGAATGATGTGCAGCAGACTAACAGAGGATAGCAACAGTTTATTCATTGGACAATGTCATGGTATGATAATTTACTAAGTACGTATCCTGAGGTATAAAAAAAACACCATTTGCTGATAACGGCAGAATGCGCCTTCTCCAACTAACACTGTTAGTTGCAAGTGTTACAATCCGGCAATAAAGAACAAAGAACCTTGATTTCGACTCAGTCTGGTGTTTGACTCACTCATTCATGAACAAAGCAGACCTAACAGTGCTTAACAAACCATTAAACTGCAGTTAAGGTGCATCAAAAACAGTATCTCTTGGATAATATCAGAACTTGAACCCAGGTGTGGGGGAACTGAGTGACCCTGGGGTCAGTTTCCATAGGACACTCAAAGATGCTTCACAGGTTAATAGTGTTCAGAGGGTGCAAGACATTGGTCTTTTTTAACTGCAGGATTGAATTCAAGAACTGTGAGGTAATGTTGCAATAATACATATCTTAGTTACACCCCAATTGGAATACAGTATTGTGTTCAGTTCAGGTTATCTCACTACAGGAAAGATGTGGATGATATGGAGAAGATTTACAAGATGTTGCTTGAATTGGAGAGCAAACCTTATGAAGGTAGGTTGAGTGAACTTTGTCTTTTCTCCTTGGAGCAACAGAGAATGAGGAGTGACCCGATAGAGGTGTACAAGATGAGAGGCATTGATTGTGTGAAACCCAGAGGCTTTATTTCAGGGATGAAATGGCTAACAAGAGAAGGTATATTCATTCCTAAGGTGCTTGAAAGCAAGCACAGGGGGATGCAAGAAGCAAGTTTTTTTAACAGAGCAGTGGTATATGAAATGCACTGCCGGCAACAGTGGAGTAGGCAGGTACAATGATATTTTAAGAGACTATTAGATAGACAAATGGAGCTGAGAAAAATAGAGTTATGTAATAGGAAAATTCTAGGCAGTTGTTAGAATATGTTATTAGGTCACACAACTCCGTGGGCCAAAGGATCTGTACTGTGATTTCTATGTTCTATAACAGGAAAACACACCTTAAATACTGAGCATACATTTGGGCAAGATGTCTTAAGAATAGTTTGCTTTGGAGGCCATGATGTGTTTTAATTAAAATTAAACCATCCTGCGTGAAGAGATTACTGTTAACCAAAAGTATTCTGAAAAGATATCGGGAGTTAAGATAACCCTGATCGAAATGAATGGTGAAACAGGCTCAAGCACTAAATCATCCAATGCACATCCTGTGCAATATGGATCTTCACACAAGTGACATCGTGTAACTGAAAGAATGAAGGGGGAAAAATATCTAGACCATACCGGGGTTTACTAAAGTCTTCTGGAATATTTCTTTCATCTTTCTGCTCTTCACATTTCTGCCTTGTGCAAGATTACGATACATTTCGTAACCTAGAATCATGACGCCTCCATCCTCCATCCATCGTTCAAGAAGGTAGGATCGCTCCTGAGGACGTTTAACCGTCGCTAATTCATTTACCTTTAAGACAGAATAAAACAGAATACATCTGGAAAAATCGTGGCCAAGGATTTATAATGAAAGATGTACAAATCCTATTGTAACAGTTACAATTATGAAAATTATAAAATTGGAAGGGCCCCTGAATAAAATGCAAGGGATATAACACCAAGACATTTTAAATTGTGTAACAACACATCAAAGGTAACTTGCTAATGTAGAAGCCTCTGCAAAAACAGCTGAACCAAATGATAATTAAACTCCCAACACTTTACATGGTACTAAGGTCATCCAAAAGCAATAAATAAGTTATCATTTGCTCGAAATATATACAATTCTGAGAGATAATTGTTTTATGTAAATTTAAAAAAAGACATTATTGCAAGTTACTTATGAATGGACCAGAAAGAAAGATAAGAAAGTGGTTTCAATTAAGGGAGGATCCATAAATGCAAAATAGAAATCTAACAGGAAATTTTCCCAATATTTCAGCTGATTCACATAATATTAAAGGTCCCTTACAAATTCAATATTTTAAAATGTATTTAGATTTATAAAAAAATTTTAATCATACTGATGGGTTTCAAAATGTGATTTGATTTGCAGTTCATCATTAGGAATAGGATAGAATCAAGATAATCCAGGGTTTTGCATTTTAATCCAATGCAATCAACAAAACATGAAAAAATAATTCAAAGCTAAAAATAAATCTAGAGAAAATACCTCCAAGCATTCATCATCATCTAGTCCTTCTTGCCATTTTGAAAATTCATTGATCCAATTAAGAACAGTGTTAAGTGGGCAAACGATTAAAGCAGTACCAAATTCAAGTTTCTCAGACAACAGCATGGTGTGCAAAAAAGTCACAACCTGTAAGCAACACAAAAAACGATTTAGAAAATAAGTTTAATTCATAACAATTTTATCCATTTTCCTCTTACCAAATATGCTAAAGTAGGATACAAAATTCAAAGCACATGTTCTACTTCATTTAATTACACTAAAATCAAGGTACAGATCATAGCACAGTGCCCTAATAGAATCCCTGAAAAGGCTGACGACCCTGTGATATCCGTCTCTGAGGTTACGTCACAACATCATTCAAGAGGGTGAACCCTCACAAGGCAACAGGCCCTGATGGCATACCTGACAGGGTTCTGAAAATCTGTAGCAACCAACTAGCCAGAGTGTTTGCCTCTCATTACTGCAGTCACAGGTTCCTACCAGCTTCAAATAGGCATCAATTATTACAGTACCCAAGAGTAGTGTGAGCTGCCTCAACGACTACCGCCCAACAGCACTAATTTCTACTGTGATGAAATGCTTTGAGGTTGGTCATGGCCAGATTAACATGTACCGAAGCAAAGATATGGACCCGCTGCAGTTCGCCTATTGTCACAACTGCTCCAAAGCGGATGCAATATCGCTGGCCTTCCACTCAGCTCGAGATCACCTCAAAAACAGCAATTCATACATACAGCTGCTCTTCATCGACTACAGCTCAGCCTTCAACATCATTATTCCATCAGTGCTGGTCAAGAAGCTACAAACTCTAGGCCTCTGTAATCCCACTCTGCAACTGGATCCTTGACTTTCTCATTGGAAGACCACAGTTAGTATGAATTGGAAACAATATCTCCTCCTCATGGATCATTAACACGGGTGCACCCCAAGGATGTGTGCTCAGCCCACTGCTCCACCCATTATACACCCATGTCTGTATGGCCAGGGTACAATTCCAACACTATTTAGAGTTTGCTGATGACACCACAGTTGTCAGCAATCACAAATGGCGATGAGGAAGTGGACAGGAGGGAGAGAGATTAGCTAGTTGAATGTGTAATGACAACAACATTGTACTCAATGATAGCAAAACCAAGGTAATTGTGGACTTCAGGAGGAAGTCAGGGGAACATGACCTAGTCCTCATTGAGGGCTCAGTGGTGGAGAGGGTCAAGAACTTCAAATTCCTGGGTGTCACCATCTCTGAGGATCTGTCCTGGAGCTTCCTTGTTGATGGAATCTCAAAGAAGGCTCACCAGGGGCTATACTTTGTGAGGTGCTTGAGAAGATTCGGTACATCACCCAAGACTCTCGTAAACTACAGGAGTACTGTGGAGAGCATTCTGGCTGGTTGCATTGCTGACTGGTATGGAGGCACCAGCTCTCAGGACAAGAATAAACTCCAGAGGGTTGTTAACTCAGCCTGTGACATTACAGGCACCAGACTTCATTCCATCGAAGACATTTACATGAGGCAGTGTCTTAAAAAAGCAGCCTCCATCCTCGAAGACTCCCACCACCCAGGCCATGCCTTCTTCACTCTGCAACCATTGGGGGAAAAGGTACAGGGGCCTAAAGAAGAGCACTCAACAGCACAAGGACAGCTTCTTCTCTAGCTGCCATCAGATTCCTGAATAATTAATGAACCGAAGACCCTGCCTACCTTTTCATGAACCATTATTATTTTTTATATTATGTTGTAAGATGGTTAGAATATGAAGGCTTGTACTGTGATGCTGCCACAAAACACCGAATTTCATGACTCGTTCTTGACAAATTCTGATTCAGCTAAAATCGACAAGGATAAATTAAAATATTAAAGAAGTCAAATACAAATAATTGGAAGCATCGACACGTCTCCAATCTTGGTGGCTTTTCATTCTGCTCCAAACGCTCTCTCCTCCCAGGAAAGTGACAGCAATGTAAAGTTTGGGTACAACTCATTGTATACTTTGGAGTAGTACCAGGATGAAATCAAGCATTCACAAATATAACATGAAAATTACATTTAATGGCAGCAGATTGTGGTCCACTTAAGTGCATGAACATTTGAATGAAATGCAGTGATATTGTTTTTGCGAGCATCTCTTACATAGTGCAGTTAAAGAGAGAGATCAGTTGATACAGAAAGACATATAACTTTAATCTTCTGGGATTCATTCAGTCGTCTGATGACGGTGAGAAAGAAACTGCCCTTGAATCTGGCAGTGAGTTACTCACATTTGTGAATCCCTGACAGAAGTGGGGTGAAGAGAATGGGTTGGGAGTCTTTTCATATGCTGCCGACTTTCCCAAGACAGTGTGGTTTCTTGCAGTCTTGGGCAGGGCACTTCCTTTACCATGTAATGATGCGCCCTGTTGGGATGTTTCCCTTAGTACGCCCGCAGAAGTTGTCAAGGGATGCAGGCAACATGTCAAATTTCTTCAGGCTTCTTAGGAAGTCACAGTGGCCTTTCTTGGCCACTGCATCAATGCAAGTGGACTAGGGTACGTAACTGGAGATGTTTATCCTGAGGAATTTAAAGTTGTATATTATCTCCACCGTGGCACCATTGATATGGACCGGGGAGTGAGCTTTGCCTATCCTCAGGAGGTCCATAGCCAGCCGACATTAAGGCACCAAGTTATAAGTCCCTCTATCTCTCTTCTGTACTCCATTTTGCCAATGTTAGAGATCCTGCCTTAAACAGAGGCGTCATCTGCCAATTTGTAGATGGAATTGGACCAGTGCTTTGCCATAAAGTCAATGATGTATAGTGAGCATAATAGAGGACTGAGTGCACAGCCATGTAGAGGATGATCATGGAAGAGGTGCTGTAACCAATCTTGTGTTGAAAGCAGAGGTGGAGTCGATAAATAGTAGTTGACGTCGGTATCCTTGTTATCCTGGTATCCCAGGACTGAGTATAGGGCCAGGCATTCAGGTTCAGGGTCATATTTTGTTTGGAAAGGGTAGATTGATGGTCCAACCCAAACTCTGACCAACAAGAACATTTTATTTTGCAATTCAAACGTCTATCTATGTGGTTGAAAAGTCAAAGTTACAAACATGTGATAAGATGCACTGCAAATGTTTGAGATAATTGCTTAAGAAATGGGCGCTTACACTAACATCCCAACTTAAAATATAGATCAGGCTACATCAAGACCAGCAGAAAAGGTCATTTTCTATAAACACCTGTTGGTTGAACTGTTCATTTTTAATCTTATCGATTTTACATTCTTGCCTACTACCCAATTTTTCCATGAAAAAGCTATTAGTTTCATTTCATCAACACTGTTCTTTTTCAATTGGGAGACACAATTGGTGGAGCTGTTAGCGCGATGCTTTTACAGAGCCAATCATTGGGACTGGTGTTCTAAGTCCGCGCTGTCTCCAAGGAATTTGTACATTCTCCTCATGTCAGCGTGGGTTTCCCCCAGGGGCTCCAGTTTCCTCCCACTGTTCGAAACGTACCGGGGAGGGGGGGCGGGGGGGGGGGGCATAGATTAATTGGGTGTAAATTTGGCAGCACGGACTTGTGGGCCAAAATGACCTGTTACCATGCTGTATGCCTACCATTAAAAAAAAATTAACTGCATTTTTAATTGGACTTTTATTCGGAAACAAAAGAAACTGCCTTCTGAATTGCAAACTGCTGCTTATTCTAGATATGCTTTAACTGATCTGATAAATGCAGTGGCTATATTTTAGGATGCCAAATCATTAATGGTATACTTCTGCCTCACCTCGACTGTAGCCAGCCAACCTAATACAGTACGTTTCCCCATATCCAAAATTCGGTTCACCAAAAAGTTCCATTATTAAAACTTTTTTTTTGGCGGCGACATTACGTCACAGGTTGAAACTTTTTTTTCCCACCCAACTTGCTCACGTGGGGCTCTGACGCGCTGTTAGAGGCATTTTGAATCCAATGGAGCTCCCATGCATTGTAAAATGGCAAATAGGCCTGCAGATAGCACTGTCGATGTCAGTGAAAAGGAGGAAGGGTTTATCTTTTGTAAGCAGAGATCACACTGTCTTTAGATAAGAATCAAACAGATTTCATGCTTGAAAAGCCTTTCATTGCTTTTTGTTGTTCAACCACTGATACATGTATCCTGCTGGTGCTACTGGTCTGCCCAAAAAATCCAATTAACCAAAGAAGTCCGGCCTTAAGCTTTTCGGATATGGGGTATTCGTACTGCATTGAAATCTGTGTGCAGTTTTAAACTGATTAGTTATTTAAATTTATGACAGGCATGAAATCAATTGCGACAATTTTACAATTCACAAATTGCTGGATCATTTTGTTGCTCTGTTACCGTCACTTGAGGACCACACCAGAAGTCAACCAAAGCAGCTCTCTGACAACTTAACAGCGATTACAAAAATAAATAGCAGCTTCTTTTCGCATCTGGATTGCATGAGCATTGTTCTATACTTGTGCACTTCATACAAGGTATAAGCCAAAAATCAAAATACTGCAAATTCAGTAAATACACAACACAACAAAAAAACCAACAGGAAATGCTCATCAGCCCTAAGTTTCTGTGAAGAGACGAACAGAGTTAATTTTTTAAAAATTTAGGCATACAGCACGGTAACATTTCGGCCCAAGAGTCCGTGCCACCCAATTTACAGCCCCGGTACATTTCAAATGGTGGGAGGAAACCAGAGCCTCTGGGGAAACACAGAAACAGGGAGAATGTACAAACACCTTACAGACAGCGCAGGATTCAAACCCCAGTCCCGATCGCTGGCACTGTAAGAGTGTTGTGCTAACTTCTCCATCAACCGTGCTGTCATCATCAATGCATCAGTTTTCACTCAGAAAAGTCACTAAAGCATTAACTATGCTTCTTTCTGCATGACATGGAACAATCCAGAACAGAACCGGCCCTTTTGTCCAAAATATTATGTCAACCTACATAAACATACTCCACCATCAATCTAATTTCCCATCCTCTCAGTCCATAACCCTCTTTTTTTTTTCTTGCATCCATGTGCTTATCTAAGAGTGTCTTAAATTACCAATTGATTTCATGTCTGTCACGAATTTAAATAACTTATCAGTTTAATACTGCACAGAGAGTTTACTATTAGGTTGGCTGACTGCAGAGACAAGAATCCTTTCACAATATTAAGAACTTTTGACCCATTGAGCTTATCCAACATTTTCTGCTTATAGATTCATACCAGTCAAGAATTATTCTGCTCGCGTCTTCCCTCCCTCACACTTCTTTCAGTTCTATCTCATCTCTTGAAACCACTCACACCTTCTCTCATCAGATTTTAAGACTGACAGCTTTATCTTCTAGTCACCCACCCCACCATGTATGACTCAACTTCCTCCAAATGACACACTTGTTTTTCCTTGACCCTCTCTCACTTTGTCTGACATCTGCCAATCAACTGCATCATTTTTCATCCCCCCTAACCTGGCTAATCTTTTACATTTCCCCAGTCTCAATAAAGCATTTCTGCTCAAAACATTGACAATTTTTCTTCCTCCCACTGATGCTGCTTGACTGAGTTCCTCCTACAGAGTGGTTAGCATTAAGTTAATCCAACAGTGGCTGAATGCATACTTCTTTCAGCACATATTTAGATCATTCCAGAAATACAATGTAATAAGTAACATTGCTGCAAGATGGTGTTTATCTGTCATGGTTTGAAAGCTTTTTGTAAAAGTCAAATTTTAAAAACCAAGAAACATTAGAACCACAGCACAATTGTAAATACATTACAAATTTTGCCATCTCTTTACCAAATAGCCTCTCAATTAGTTGTTTTGTATGGCTTACCTGGAGTGTTTTTCCAAGTCCCATACAATGTGCCAAAATGCACCCTGAGCCTTGCTCTTTCAAGGCCTTGCTCACTGACTCACAGCAACAATCCCACATGAACTGCACACCTGCATAAATTAACATGTTTTAGTTAAAAAAAAATATGCAATTTGACATCTACATTTATACAAAAAGGACTATACATTAAAAAAACATTTTAAATGTATAATTTTTCTTGTTTTTTTGTACACTTGTGTGCAACCAAATCATAGACAGGTTTAAAAAAAAACCCCAGCTTTCATCTTTATTGCAATACAATAGTCCAATAGTTTTAAATTAAATTTCTTTGCAGACTATATATACCAGAGATAGCCAGACTGGCTCACGTTACAAGTGGTTCATTTATAGTGCAAGTGAAATTCACATCAAATAAACTGTTTCTCTAACACGATGTTTGGGGGTTATAATTCTAACTATCTATCCAGTCATGCAACTTCAGGATGAAGGGACAAGGATATTCAGTGCACACTGACTTCTGTTCTTGGCCACTATTCAGAAAGCATTGTTTGATAACAGGACTATGACATCAGATCTTGGCAGTTAGGCTGGATTTAACAACTTTGGTGAATACACATGTGTGTTTGGCATTTCCAGGAAAAGAATATTTCTAGAAAATATAAATCCAATGTTAAAGGCATACTCATTACTAATGAGAATGCATGGTAAAGCAGTGGAAAATGCTGATTTACCAATGCATTAATTTTCTACTATTGCAACAGATGGCACCCCTGTAACAAGAGGAGAAAAGTGTTTGCCTTATTGGACTGTTGAAACATGATCCCAAGTTCACAATATTATTCATTGTGAATACACATTTTGAATAGTCAAAATATTGAAATGTTCTACAAAGTGCAAATTTAATCTATTCAAATTAAGTTTAATTAACCATTGAAAAAAATTCAAACAGCTCAAATTTGAAGACAAACCTAACAATGCCTCCATGTGTTAATTGTGAGGTGATCGTTGGTCAGAAGTGCCTGTAGAACATTACTGCTTTCCTGAATATTAATACATGCGCTCTGTGAAAAAGTGGATGTGGTTGTGCCTGACATTGTGGAAATGCAGCCAATGACAAAGGGATTCTGTACATTTTTTGATGCTTTCTTCATTTAGGCATCATTTGTTGATCCCCTGCTCAACTGGATGCAAACTTCCATTTTCACAATATTCTTGCACACACATTTAACAGAGGCAGCGCTAGAATAAAAAGGGTAAGTGCTGAAGATATCCTGGGAATCAGGTTGAACATCCTTTGCACAAATGAAAACAAAAGAAGCTTGCTAAGTTGCACGGCGGGTGTAAAAGGGGCAATGTCACCGAAAGGGCAAAACCAAGGTGATAACCATGGTGATAAAATCTTATTTTAATTTTTTACAGCACAGTAACGGGCCCTTTCATGAGTCCATGTCGTCCAATTTACAACCAAATGATCAACACCCCTGCTATGTTTAGAATGGTGGGAGGAAACCTGAGCCCCTGGGGAGAACGTAACAATATATAAAAAAAAAGGACTTGTTGGGCACCAAAGAGAGAATGTGCACGTTTCACTGGAGGTGGTGGGTGTAGATTAAATGGTTACCTTGGTTTTGCCCTTTCAGTGACATTGCCCCTTTTACACCCTCCATGCAACTTAGCAAGCTTCTTTTGTTACCTTTCCATTTATAGACAGCATGGGATTTGAATCCTGGTCCCGATCACTGGCAATGTAACAGTGTTACGCTAACCTCTACATTAACTGTACTGCCCCATTGTATCAATTAAGTGAAGGGGGCAATTAGACAAAAGAATGCAGCAATTGCAAAATGCAGAGTAGGAAGGCATGGTCAGAGGACAGACTGGGCACATCCTCAACACCCACCACCTCCAGTGAAATAAAAAAATACAAAACAAATTGAACTTGAGGTACATTAATTTCTGTATTAATCATCACCATCCCAACTGAAATAATCAATTCCAACGTCTTTCCTCCAAATGAAAGCATTGATGAAAAGCATCAATGTTAAGACCACGTCCTCTGGCTCTGCGTGAAGATTCTCTTTTTTATATATATATATAAAAAAAAAATATATATATATAGTTACCCTTTTGCTTTTAATGCCTTGGGATTTTAATCATCATACCTCAACGAAGGACTGAAGCCTGAAATGGTAGATATACATCTTTATCTTTGTTTAAGTATGCTGTTTGACCTGCAATATGTTTTTACTTGGGATCTTTATTGATCTTGTATGTCAGTGATACTTTGCAACCCATCTTTGCCTCTAATCCTTTAAGGATAACTCAATATTCTGTACTTCTGAAGAGCCTCCTGCATTTTATCATACAGAAAATACCTTGCAGCAAATCACAAATATGTAGCAGCCTTAAAGCAAGAAGGAACCACTGAGAGGCATTATAATTTTGACTTTTGGCCAAAATAGGTACACGATTTCCAACCATTTTAAAGGCCAAGTACATTTGTCACCATTAAGTACGCACTACTACTACTACTACTACATGTCCTGCATAGCGTAATTTTTTAAAATAGTAATATCTGGCTCTGAGCCCCTTCTACCCACCACAACAATCATTTACCCTTTTTACACAGAGATTTCACTTGGCGTGCGAAAGCCAGGTCAGGTTGTTCACACTGAACCAAAAGCCAGCTCTGATACTACCCAGCTTGCCAGGTAATTATGGGGATGAAAATGACTCCCCATTCCAGGTTCATTGCGTTCACTCAGGTAAGTGAAGCAGTTAAAAGGCTGTTAATTCCCATCTTTCAACAGCAGTGATTAGCACACAATAAATGCTCCTCCCCACCTCCCACTCATGTCACAAAATCAAGTAAATGTTTGAACCTGTGTAGAGTTACCCAGAAGGAAGTACAGGTAACAGAATCAGATCAGCTCATTCTTATACACAGCTTTTTCCATTTATTTACTACTTTTAAACGGTATTGCAATGTTACTTTACAGGAAGGAAACATCCTAAATTTAGCATAGCTAACAGCTATGACGAATTTAAGACGAATCAACTATCTCGATCAGGACTGTTCCCACCACCCCCCCAAAAAAAAATATCAATTTTGCTTCATAGCTTTATGGTCCTGCTGTCTTTTGTCCTCTGCATTCTAATTTGAATGTCCAACTGCACAGTGCAGAACAAAATTTTCCTTACATATTCAGTTCACTAGCAGAGGTTAGAGAAAAAAAATACAATAAAACTTGAGTGCCTCCACGCTGTCTGCTGAAAAAGTAAGGATCTTCCAGTAACCAGCCACTTCGAATCCACTGCCCATTCCCACAATCACCACCTGGCAGCGTGTACTCCTTCACTACCTTTTTATTCAGGGTTCTGCCCGCTTTTTTTGATGGTAGATGAAGAGTTTTTGGCCTAAACCATTGGTCTATTGCTTTCCATGGATGTTGTCTGCACTGCCATGACACATGAATTTTTGCATGTCGCTTTAGTTTTCCTAGCATCTGCAGACTTTTTATTTGTTGCAGTTAAAGTTATTATGAGCAAATTGGTCTAATCTTCATAAGTAGAAACATCAGCTTGATAATATTTGAGCTTGGATCTTCATACAAAGCAAATTCCCTATGAACTATTATTTACATACAGATTTTCTCACCGTCGACTTGATGAGGTTTCAACTTTCGCACCAAATTTCTATGGACTTGGACGAGGCATTCCTTTGTCTCCTTATCTTCATCGAGAATTAGTTTGGTGGTTATTGGACAGTGTATAGTTGATATGTCTTCCAGTACTTCCACCTGCTGTACATTTTGAAATTTAGACAATATTTTTAATCTTACACTAATAATGAATTTTGTTCAATTGAATATTTCACAAACCATGTCAGGATAAAAGCTATTAAATGTGGATTTTACTTAATAGCAAGGTTGCACCAAGAAAGCCATCATTGCTTATTATGAACTGCAAAATTAATATTTCTGGGTGGTGTAGCCCAAAGATATATATATATATTATATTCATAACTAAATCAATATGGCCAAACAGTTCCAGTGCATTTACAACACTGCCACTCACCGTGTAAAACAGGAGATTTAGTTATATCCTGCCTGTAGTAAATAATTTACTTCAGAATCAGCAGAAAAGTGTTAATAGCATTGCTGACAACTACCTCTAAATGGCATTTACTCACTGATAGCTCATACAAATTCCAGGTGTATTTTACAAGTACCATGTAAATGTACTGACGACAAAGGAGCATGTGACAAGCCCGGAATCAAGGAGATCTTGTAAAACCAAAGTCGATCTTGTAAAATCAAAGTTGATGGGAATCAGGAGAAATTTTCCATTTTCATTAGTTATGGTTGTGAAGAAGATCGTCTTCATCCCAGAACATTGTTGTAGAACTTCTTAAGGTTAGTGCACCAAGGTATACTATTTCAATGACCACCCCTACTTCCTCCCCTCCCAATCTAGTTCCATTTGCCCATCATCCCCTACCCAAATGATCTCATCTGTTACCACCAAGCCTTAGTCCCACCTCTTGTGCTACTATATGCTGGCAATCTTTTCTCAGCTCTGGGGTAGGGGGTTTGACCAAAAAACATTCACCTTTTGCCTCTAGAGAAGATGTCTAATCAGCTGAATTTTTCCAGTACTGTATTTTTAAATTCTTCGATTACTCTCAGTTCATTACAAGACCAGAAGGATCACTGACAATTTGGGATCACTCAGTCCATTTGCAACTTTCTCTGCAAAGGCAGTCTGTGCTTACATGTAATGCTGAACAAAATTCAAGATTAAGCTGACATGTTGCAAGAAACACTCATACATAAATGCAAGATAATGACTATTTCAACAAAACAACCTAACCATTTCCCTTGACACTCAATAGCATTCTCATTGACAAGTTTTCCATCACCAATGCTGTGGTCGGGGTTAAGGGAGTCACAATTCAAATGCACTAAGCAAGCTATTTAAAAACTAACAACAAGGGCATTTCAGAAGTTGGGTATTCTTTGGAAACTGGTTTATCCCACACATTTCAAAGCCTTTCTAGGATCTAAAAGTCAGAAGTATCCAGTGTAAGGGAAGATTCTTCAAGACTATATAACTGGCCTCCAATTGTCAGGACGAGTGCAACTCAACAGAGCTGTCCATGGTCTCTTGCACTGTCAGATTGAGATCACCCGCAAATTGGAGGAACTACACATCCTCCAACCAGATAGCATTAATATCGACTTTTCCGGCTTTTACTAAACCCTCCCCCCATCGCCTTCCCTTAGCTTGTCTCCCTCTTTTCCTTTCACACAAGCAAATTCTCATCTCTCCTCTTATATCTTATTAACACCTTTTGTTAGTCTGGATTCCTGTCCTAGCCAGCATTGCCTGAATTCTGAGATTTTCTGCTCTTGGCCCATTCTACTTATTCCTTGAAGAAGGGGCCAGGCCCAAAACATCAAGAATACATCTTTGTCAAATCCTATGGTCGCTGAAAGACCAGCTGAGTTACTCCAGCATTTTGATGTGCTTATACCAGCTTAAGGGAAAAACAGCCAACTTGATTGTTTCCTGAACACCAGGGGGTCTCAAAGTCGTAGATATTGACCCCTGGGGCGGGGGGGTGTGATGGAACAATCCAAGGAATCAATAAATGACACTAGGTCGATAAATGGCAGGAGGAGGGGGGATTGAATAAACTTTTGATGTTAAAAGTAAGGGCGTGTCTAGGGAAAATAGCACCTTTCATGAGAGTTGGCCTTGGTCACTGCCATATTGTATTTGATTTTGGCATCTTGAGTATAAGTAGAGAGCAAAGGACTGAAGGAGCAGAGAAGGAGGTATGTGTCCAACGCCTCTGCCACCCACTCCCATCCAGCGCTGCCAAACACCCCAAGGATTGCATGCCTTGGGGTCAGTGATGGATCAAGGATTCCACGAAGGGGTGGATGGTTTAAAATGTTGAGGGACTCCTGCCGCACACCATCCAACACTCTCCTTTACCATCGGAAGGTGGTTGCAGTATTTACCATTTATAAATTGCAAAAAATAATGTAACAGGGATTCTTCATCATCTCCAAAATCCAAGGCCAAAAACACAGAATATCATCTCTATACCACCCTCTAAGTCAAAACACTATTTATACTTTTTCCATCCAAAATCCTGGAATCCCTTGCTTGTGAAAGTATCCTCATTCTATAGGCAGCAGCGTTTCTACATGAATGGACACAGTTTTCTTCTCAAAGATAATTAGTGAGAGAGGATATATGATGATCTTCACAGCAATGCCCCCTATCTCATGAATAATCCTCCAATGGTTTAAAAATGCAATAGCTTTCAATAATACTTAAATTATTCAGTGACTATTACCCTTGTTCTCAAAAGCTGACATTCATGAAGAACATTTTGACATAAATTACAAATAACCAGAAATAAACGAAAGTTGTATCACTTCAGTAACAGCCCCCCCTCCAAAAAAGTTACAACATAGGATTTCAAATTAAACTCTGCATTAAAAATACCTTAGTATCTCTAAAATGGCCAATATTTTGTCATTCATAGATAACCCAAAAAATTGCACTCTTCAACCTCTGAAATGTACATAATTCATATCAATCTATCATGGCAAATCCTTGACTGGAAGTTTATTAACCAGGTGAGTAACAAAATTATATAATTCAGTATTTCTTTTACTGATTGGCATTAAGAAACTCTGAGGTGAGATCAGTGAACAAATGAAATTCATGATGTATACTGAATTTGCATCCAGTCTCTGTTTACTTGCCACCTTCAAATAGAAAATGCATCAGATGAACACAGAACCTTCCCCCCCTCCCCACCACAAGATGGAGAAAACAAGCAATGCAAAAATATGAGTTATCAAGTCTTAACTGGCAAGTTTTATTGGATTATTTTCTATGAGGATCCACTAATCATCTAAACAATGGAAAATGTATATAAAAAGTAATCGATAATTCAATACCTCTCTCAACTTTTCCCTCTCTTTTTCTCTATCAGCAATGCGTTTTCTTCTATCTTCTTCCTCCTTCAAAGCATTTTGAGTTTCTGTTCGCAAATTACCATCTTTCAAAATCTTCCTTATTTTCTTCCGACCTTTTCCAGGGGATTTCAAGTCATCTTCATTTTCTTCTTTATCACTATCATTTTTACTTTCAGCTTCTGAGTTGCTCTGTATAATAAATTGAATGTTAACTGTGTTGACACGCATTAAAATTCTTACATTCATTGTGCACAGACACAAGGTCTTGAACATTTTTGGTTTCCTCATTTTCTTAATATTCCTATTATTTTTAAGGGGATAATCTTCTTATATTAAAAATTGTCATCAACAGAATGGAAGCATCGAAGAATTACCCAGAGAACACTTAAAAAACCCCTCCCAGTTAAGGAATACAGGCCTAATGACTTTAATTTTTCAGATCGAAGGAGCATTTTGAAAAAAGGAGAGGACTCTTGGTGCACATACTCCTGAATGCAGCAACACAGGTGGATAAAGTAGTTAAGGCATTAACTAGTAGTTACTTCATGAACTGCTGGACAAAATACAACTGCAGGGAGGGACAACTATACAAATGTTTAGACTATAATTTGAAGTACTGGGCATGGTTGTAGCCACCAGACTATAGGAAAGGTATGATTATATTGGATGGGTTGCAGACAAGATTCACCATAATGTTGAAAATCAACAAAATTTGCAGATGCTTGAAAATTACAAAGCAAAAAATGCTGGCAATGCTAAAGCACGCAATGCTTTCTAATGTAGCAATGAATGTTAAGAATAAAGTTAAACTGTGGACCTTTTCTATTGTAGCACTGAATGTGGCAGAGAATAGCATATTTAAAGGATTAAATGGTTACAATCTACATTTTTCACTCAGCTGAAAATTAGGGAAACCCTCAATAGGAATGTCTACAATCTATTTCCATGAAGAAGTTTATTTTAAATACAAAAAAGATTTTTCTGCAGCATAGAGAACATTCAAAATAAGCAACTGTCATATCTCTAATTAATTTATTTTGCATTTACACAGTTTTTCACCAAAATAAGCTATCAATTGAAATAATAATGAATCGGACCTAGGCAATGAAATACCGTGGATAGAGTGCAGTTGTAAAAAAAAATGTCCAATATCAAAGTGTCAGAGTATGTCGACAACACCCAGATCAGCCTCCATAAAATCACCTTTTCACTTGATGAGTTTTCCTGAACTTTAATTCTTCTTCTTTTCTTTTTCTGCAAGTAGCTGCGTTGGTTTTCCTCTGCCTCTTTCTTAGAGGCTCTGAAAGGCAATGCCAAATAATGCATTTAACTTTGTTTGAACCTCCAACATTAGATACTATGGGGATACTAAATATTACTTTTTGTGCAAATAAGCTTGATTTTCAAGAAATATACCTCGTCCTTGGACGTTTCCGTTTATCATCCGATTCACTTTCTTCTTCACTTGATCCAGATTCTTGAAAATCAGAGTCACTCTCTTGTTCAGTAGTGTCTTCATTACTACTTACTGAAAGTAAAATTGAATGAGATAATAAAATTAACCATTTAGCAAGGAAAAATAGATGTGGAGATTCCCTATTAGAATCAGTATGTACAATATCTAAATTAATTAGGATGCAGTACATCAAGTTCAAAGCAACACTTTGACCCAATATTTAGGCTCGTTATAAAGTCCAAGAGTACCTTTCCTTCTGTTCTTGCGCGTGCCTTCCTTTGTTCCATCTTTGACTTTAGCTCCTTTCTTTTCATTTCCAGATTCACCATCACTCATTGTGAGTTTATGCCTCAAGAGTCTATGCCTGTAGCGGGGCTTCTTTGTCATTTCGAAGTCAGAGTCGGAATCGGAATCCACTTCATCATCTTCTTCTTCCTCTTCGTCTAAGTTCAATTAAGGATCAGTTTCGCTTTACTAGAAATAACCACTTTAGACTTAAATTATGAATTTCAGTTTTGATTTTCATTGATACACGGTTTAAGCTATATTGCATTCATGAAGTAGGTGAACCTGTCCATTTTACATGAAAATTTAAGATATTAATGTTAAGATTCCAATTCTTCAAAAAGTCATCAGCAGGTTTTATCCTGTGATACTTTAACGCAAAATCCATGCCCAGGTTTTAACTATCAAACTTATAATTCTAAACTAAATGATGAGAGGACAAGTCAAACATAATTTTCCATCTTATTTTCCACTAATAAAATGCCAATGAAATACAAATATTTTCTAGTTGAATATCCTATTGTTTTTAAACAGATTAAAAAAAACCACAACCACTATGGCCTTCAACCCACCAAGTTGTAGGATTCTGTAAGAGCTGAGCAACAAGCATCGAATTGAAACATCAGTGGGAGAAGGCAATGGTCAATGCTTCAGGCCGAAACATCCACCATTCTTTTACTCACACTGATACTGCTCAACCTGTTGAGTTCCTTCAGCAGACTGTTTCTTGCTCCAGATTGCAGTCTCTCATGTCTCTAATTTAAACATGCTTCAATGCAGTGAAGAACTGATCAACCGTTGGGAGATTCTGTTCTTCCAAACTCTCATCATCGACCATCATGACCTCACAAGCTATTCAAATGGAAATATGCCCTGATTCACAAATAACTCAGTCAATAATCACAATTAAAGATTACCCTACTATTAATCTTTTGTGGAATATCTGGCCCAAAAATTAGAACCTTGCTTTACTAACTTAATTATTCTCAAAGTTCAAGGCATTTTAGGAATTCTTGAAAGATACTTTATAAATCCTTCTTTCTTGTACCACTGCTAACTTTTATCTTGGCAATTTGCTTTCAGCTACCTTTAGGATTCACTAAACAAAAAATATTTTGATATTTTATCTCAAAGAGCCAATGAATATTTTTATTTTTTATGAATCCTTTTTTATGCAAACTTCAAGGATTATGAAGACATATGTCAGCTAACTTAAAAACATTGCAAATTTTGTGTGGCAAACAGATGAGAATAAAAGTAACCATTCCTTTATATGTGTATCTCAGAAAACAATTTGGATATATCCCATTGCAAAATTACAGATGAACTATTACAACCATTTTGACCTGCACTATTTCCTATTGATAAATTACATCTTGCATAAAAGGCTGCATATTAATGTCTGTACATGTGCATATTTTTGAAAATTCATGGCATAAGTAGATCAATATAATATAGATGCGGAATTAAACAAAATGCTGGTCTATTATAGTACAAAGTTTGAATAGTAAACCAAAGAAGGGCAATGCAATTGCTGATGTACATCTTCAAGTCCATACACAGGAAATTTAGTGCAAGAACTTTGTTTTAGAAAAGGGACAAATAATGCTTGAAGGGCGGAGGAAATATTGACCATGCTTTTAAACAGCTTCTTTTCCTTACCATTTTCTTCTTCATCTTGTTTATTTCTCTTATCAGATTTCTTATTTTCTTCTTCAGATTCTTCCTCTGACGATTTATCATCATTAGATGATAAATTTGCATTTATTTCTGCTAACAGCATTTTCTTGGCAATTCTGCCAAAAGAGGGGAAAGAAATTGAAAATTTCATATTGAAACTTATGTGAACAGTACCCCTCAAACATCTTCAAAACCAGTTTTAGATGCAACAAATTATATCAACTCAGTTAATTTGTATACATTTTAAATTTTACATAAAGTCCAATAATTGGAGGAGAGGGGATTAAGGTGAATACAATGAATTAGCTGAACAGTTATGGTTTTAATTTTACACAAATTCAAAAACCATTGTACTAATCAGTAATAATTCATGGGCAACGGGAAAAAATAATAACCTCTATATTACCCAGAACTGGATCTAGAACAAAATGAAGAAACATTCCTCAAGGACCATTAGGTTTGTTTTATGTGGAGTTACCAAAAATTCTCCAAAACTATAATTACCCGATATTATGTAAACATATTAGAGATTGTAGCATATGCAGATAATATCAAAATCGGAAGCTCATAGTAACATATTTTGAATAAACCAAATTAAAGCAAGAAACATTAAGATTGTTTCAAAACAATCCAGCCCATTGGATTCTGCTCATGTGCTTTTCCAGTTTCATTCAAGGCACATTTGATTGACTATACTTAACCAATAACTAGTTTTACTGTTAATGTGAAATTTTATCAATTAATCATTCCTATACTGCTCATTTTTTTGTTCACTTAAATTGAATGCAAATTTCAAAAAAAATCTCGTTATCAACCACTAAAAAGGTGGATGGTAAATGCAAGTTGCCGAAGGCAAGAAAAGGAGAAGGTAAAGGAAGAACATAAATGAGGGTCTAGCAATTTGTTAGATCTTCGTGATATTGGAAATCCACACAAACGTACAATATGCGCAGAGAAACGTAGCAATTTATGAATGGCTTTAATGTCATTAGTGAATTTTGTGAGGGACCAGTAACAGAAAAAGAGGTCAAGAAGATACTTCACTGAGATCCAAGATGGCAGTGAGGGGCTCGTAGGGTGACCCAAGAGCTCCCCAACGAAAAGAGAGTAAAGGATAGCTATAAGAAGATCCCCTAAAACAAAGGCAACCAAGAATATGAACAGAAGAGTGAGATGAAAAAGAAAAAAAGAACAAAAGACAGGATGAGATAGACTCACTTCGCGGTGATGGTGGAGGCCGACCCCGGGGCCTAGCAAGACATTGGCGCCAGTGGTAATGACAACAGAGCCCGGAAGCTTCCCAAGGGAACAGGAGGGATGGCCCCAATAAGGTTGGATCTCGATGGGGCCCGGGGGAAGGACGTGATGAGAGCACTATCTGATGCAGGAGATGCAGAGGCCCGAGGGCTGAGCCAAGGCGACAGCGGGTGCGCTGTCAGGTCCGGACTGTTCGGGGACCTGAAGTCAGGGGAACCCAGCTGAGGAGAAGCTGACGCTGACACGTGTGGCCACAGGTGATGGATGGTTCGGGAACCCGAGATCGGGGGAACCCAACTGATGAGTGGACAGGGTGGTAACGGGAGAGTCAGGGACCAGAGGGGGAGCCAAGTCAAAGTGGAATTGGCGGAGGAGAGAAAGACCCCGCAGGCTGGAGGAAAAAGTAAAATTGAAGACTAGGACTTACCTGGTAAGGCTACTTCAACCGGCGGGCACGAAGAGGTCGGGTCTGAGGCGTTGGAGGGCGTTCAAGGTGTCAGGCCTGGAGGACTCCAGGAGCAGTGTGGCCAGGGGGATTTGGCAGGAAAACAGCATGGCAGGACGGCCTGGAGTCAGAAAGCGAGGTGGAAGGAGAGGAAGATCAAGAGAATAAAAGGACATTATAGGGAGGCGAAAAACAGATAAAGGGAGATATTGGCCATTGGCCAGCTAAAAAGAACTTTGAAAACACTGGTGGCAGGGCAGGAAAACCTGATAGAAGGGGTATCTGAAACAGCAGAGAATTGAGAGTGGAAGAAAGATTGGATAAGAGGGAGAGCAAAATGGATGCATGGGAAAGGGAAAGGATAAAGATGAGGGAGAAGATCCCTTAGAAAACATCAGCAGGAGGAATACAGTTAAAATTGTGGGGGTGAAGGAGGGTAAGGAGGGGAGAAACATTGAGTTCCTGAAAAAATAGATCCCAGATGCATTGGGTAGGGAACAAATTTGAAATAATCTAAGAATGGAATGGGCCCACCGGTTTCTCCCCCACCCCCTTTCCGCCTGAGACTAAACTCAGTAGCTCCTTCGCTACCAGATACAGAGAGAATTTTAAAGGTGGCAATGGTGAGTGCTGGGGGGGGAGGAGGGGGGTGGGAAGGAGAGAGATGGGAGAGGTGGAATATGGGAAGGTTTTATTCTACTTGGACAGAAGCTCTGGAGGGAATTTGACCTGGTTAAAAGGAATAGAGTTTACCCGTTGAAGATAGTAAGGGCGGGAGGGGAAGGAAAGTTTTTTTTAAGAATCCAAGAGAGGCAATGGACTTAAAGAACCTGGCCAGTGCTTCGGGATTAAATGTAAATAAGGTAGAAAGAGGGAATCAAGGGAAAGAAGGACTGTAAATATTATAATTGTAAGGAATATGAGGAGGATGTGTATTTTTTTCCACAATATTACTGTTTAAAGATGAATGTATATTAGAAGTAAGAATGAATACGGAGAGCTCAAGGAAAGGGAGGAAGATACAAGTAAGGTAATTTAAAAGATGGTACTTTCAGTTGTATGAGGGTGGGGGAGGGATAAATACAGGCTCTGTGTGTTAGATGAATGTCAAAAAGATTATGTTTGTTTGATGAGTCTAATAAAATTAAAATAAAATATTAAAAAAGATACTTCACCACTTAATATTAGGTGGCCTACATCTGTTCTTAAATTAATAATTTGTACTTTCCAGCCCAAAGAAGAGTTTGCAAAAGAGAAAAGATTTTTAAATATTTAAATCTAATAATGAACTCACGCCAGTGTTGGTTGTCACAACAATGCAAATCAAATTTTTTTTTAAAGTTTCACATTTTTCCTAATGCAATATCTTTAAGCAGCCTCAGGAGGGAGTCATATAACCAGCAAAGATATGAGCTCTGTAATGCATATTTTGTTAATCACTCTAAATCTCTGATCGATCATGCTTCTGTAAAAATTTCCTTATCAAGGACTGAAGTATGGTGATCACTGCTAATTTCTAACCACAAATTGCATTGCTAGCATTACTGGTTAGTCATATCCTACAGAAGCCGTTATATTGGCCCACCATATCCACACTGACCATTCATCAAGCATCCATTTACACCAACCACGCATGGATCCCACTTTATTGCTCCCAACTTTTCCATCAACACCCATTTTCTACCATTCAACCTCACACAAAGGGGAATTTACACTGGCTAATTAACCTAATAATTCATTTGAAAACCATGATCCCCCTCAAAAAAAACAACACAGAATACCGACTGGTCAGGATTGAACACAGGTTGCCCTACACGAGCTGCACTGTCCATTATAGAAACCTCACTTCACTTGCACTAACATTACAATGACGATCCTGTCTACATTACACATTAAAAAAAATCAGCCCACCTTCCCTCTTCTGCCCTCATGTCATTCTTCAAATGCCTCCTGCATGTTTCTTTCAAGTATAAATAGGAGCAACAATTCTGCTCTCCTTCATGAATCCATTCATTTTGAAATCAATGGGACACTTTCTAACATACATCTTTTGAGCCAGACATTTTTTATTCTTTCTAAATAGGAGGGTAGGGAGCATTAGCAAAGTTATTATTTATTCTACCATGAAGATGACCTGATGTAATCTCAAGTCTAACTCAAGTTACTTTGTTGAAATTTTCCAAAAATATGATGTGAAGCTGCAGTTACATTCTTCATATTGAAATCAAATTAACCACTACTCAATCACAACCTAAAACTGCCAAACACAATCTGATAGAACTCAGCAGGTCAAACGCTATCAGTGAGAGAAAAAGAATGGTCAACTCTAAGCCAGAACTCTTCACCAGGACCAAGGAAAATAGTATAGAACCCAGTATAGAAAGACCAAGGTGGGGAGGGGTGAGGCAAGCCCCACCTGGGTTAGAAAACCACAAAATGAAACATGATGAAAGGAGGTCAAGGATCGGCAGATGTCAGACAAAGGGAGAGACAAAAGGCAAGTAACTGTGGAAGACCCAGGCAGTGTTGAGTGTTGATTAGAAGACAAAGGCTGCCTGTCCTGGAATCTAAAAAGATGAAAATGCTGGTATAAAGAAGCTTTTACACTACTTTCCCCAGTCCCAATGAAGAGTTTTGGCCCATAACATTGACCATTCTTTTTCTCGGTTGTTGCTTAACCTGCAGATCCTCCAGCAGATTGTGCTTCACTTCAGCTTCCAGCATCCTCAATCTCCTGTGCATCTCCTAAACATAGCTGCCTCTTGTTCTATTTTCCCCATCCAGGGAAAATTCAAATTTGAAGATTAGCCACAGAAATGAACAATTTTCTCTCTACTTTTCAAACAAGTTGCAAATTATCCTGGTACACTACTCCCACCATATGCACTTGGTAATCAACGGTACATCATTCCTTGAGCCTTGTGTAGCTACTTTCCCTATCCACTACAAGTTCAATATTCCATGTAATCAACTGCCAGTGAGGAGAATCAATAGGATGATATTTCTTTGCAAACTTATAGCTTCTTAAATTACTGCTTCTGCAATAAATTGATAATACTGCTGAATTTTTCACTGCTAATAATCAGGGTCTCCCAATATATCCCACGATGAACAAAACTCCAGTTCTTCCACAGTTAGTGAGCATAATGGAGAACTACAATATCCAATTCTTGGCAGGCCTGTCCTTTTTAAGCCATCAGTGAAATTCCTCTTAAATTATCAAAACATCCTCAACCTCTGTATAGCCTGTCTCTATTAAAAATAATTAGAACCCAACTTTATAGTCAATTATACATGAACCAATATATTTATAGAGAAGTGTGTGGGGAGGAATGACTTATATCACTATACTATCTGTACATTATTCAATTCTTCAAAGTCATCCTTCCAAAGAAGCCAGGATAGCAGCCAAACAGACAAATTTTTAAGACACCAGTAGTTCAAACACAGATCACATGACCATGTTCTTCTGCTGAGAAGAATGACAATATGAATTATGCATAGTCAATTACATTTTTAGCTCTATCACAATTTCAATCACTTCTATGGAATTTGCCTTTAAGTTAACCAATTAATTTTTTTTCCAAGATATGAACATGAATTAGTTCAAAATCTTAAGACGTAGATATTTTAGCAAGAAAAAACAGGTCCAATAATTGCAATTTTAAGAATGAAACCAAAAAAAATTGGTTAAAATACTCAGCATGTTGCTTCAGAAAAATGAGACGGTTAACCTTTCAGAATTTTTAACCTAGGAATGACACCTTAATGGTAATCTTTATTAGTAGTGCACTTAGTTTTCACAATCTACTAGTTTGCTATCTGTACTTGCACAATCAAACTCAAATTCGAATTGAATTATTTCAAACAAACGTGTACATTTGAAGAAACCAAACATTGTTTGTATAAATACTGTGATCATTTCAGAACAACGTGGTCCAAGTGGTTCTCAGTGCTCTGTTGGAATAGAAAGCAGCATGCGTTTACACTGGGCTGTAGCGCGATTTCAAAACCAGACCTTGTTTGTAGGTATCAATACTCTGAATGGAAGCCGTTTGTTGACAAATGTTTTATTTTAGGTCCCTAAATGTTTTGATGTGTCCATTAATGAACGTTATAGCTTTTAGAAATTATAGGGCATATGCATATTTATTTGCAAGAACCCACTTTTTTGTGATCTGCAGGGTGTCTGTGCCCCTACCTCTCATGGATAATGAAGATTTAATAGAATTCAATGTACCCATCAGAGGAATTTATAATACAATTTCACATCTAAACATTTAAGAATTGTGCGGAGATACAGAACTGACCACTGCACGAACAGTTATTAACCAAGAAACATAGCTACATGCAGCATCTTAAATCAGGAGACATGTCTGATTATTTGTTTACACCTGAAGATAAAAATAGCTGAGTTTCCTTTGTCTTATGCTTTCTTTACTTACACTGTATTAAATTGTGATGATGTGCAGGATCTTCTGGTCTTCTGCGTATTCCGATTCCTGAGCTGGCCACCAGACTGAAGCTGGTACTTTCACTTCAAGTCAACTAATCAGCTGCTCAGAACAAAATCCATGGCACACTGGGCAACAAATGTAGTGGTAATTCTTCAGTCAACTGACCCATCATCGTCCATTTAGTTCAGGATCATTTGAATACTTCCGGTAGCAAACCCATTTCAAAAATCAAGGATTCTGTGCCAATTCCTTCTTGCAAATCCATTATACAAAGGCTAAACGTGCAAAATAATAGAAATGTGGCTCCCTCCCCTTTCAACTTCATTACTTCAGGACAGCAACTTTAACCCATGAAGAAACAGCAAAAATTTCTATATTCACAAGGAATGACATAGCAGCTGAGTTTACTGCCAAAATCCTGTAATATCATCTTTAACACAGGCTGAACGGAAACAAATTTGTTTTAAGGTACAACCTCTGACTACAAAAAAAAGGATGCAATTCAAGCAGCAGATACACAGCACAACATACAAATATTGAAGTATCAAAGAAATTCACTGGAATTACTTGACAATAATTCAATATGCACAATTCATTTTGCTTGTGTAAAATGCATTGCCTAAAATGTGACATGATAAGCCTCAAGTTTTAATTAAGAACTTCAAAGTACTCAATCCTTTGCTGCATTTCACCACAAACTGATTACTATATTTCACAAGATAACTTTTTTTCATCTTGGCATTATACAAATGCACAAAATATTTTATATAATTGAATTAAAAATTCAATTTTATAAGTTAACATAACTAATCTTCAAGTTTCAAGAAGCAGGTTACACAGAATGCTGTAGAGTAGTCCGCAGAAGGCAATAGATGAGGAATATATCCATACTTTCCCCATAAGAATGGGTACTGAACCAAGAGAGCACAACCACCTCAAATAATTATTGTAACAGAAAATAACTCCTTGAATACATAGCTGCAAAGTTTACAGCACTCAACACCAGAAATTATGATTTGAAACAATTTGCTTGTATTTTTACAAATATCAATTTCAAATTATAAATTAACAGCATATTCATCTAATAAAGAATCATAATTTTCAACAATGCATTTAATATCAAATAGAGCTTCTATTTGAAATTTTGATATTGATATTCTAATACGAATATTGATAAAAATCATTAAGGCAGAATATTTATGGTAAAACAACTCAAACTTGTATTTGCTGTTGGTACTGTATTTTTGCAAATTTAAGTATTGAATATTTCAATCAACATTTTGACTTCTACAGATCTAATCAGACACTTGAATTGTAGAATAAATTTTTTAGACATATCTGAAACAATCTTTCAAATAATGAAAGAAAAGTTGTGCACCGAGAAGGTAAAAGCCAAAGATGCAATCATTCTCTAGATGAAAAGTTGCTCCTCCAAGGACTAATAATTTTGATTTGAAAACTTAACCAACATTTAAAAAAAATTTGAAATGTACACTTTCATCGTTTTTCCTTTTTAAATGCCCAGCCCCTACCACAATGAAGGAAAATCTGGAAGTACTTTATTTAGGGCCCCAAATAATATGTAAATGCATAGAAAATAGAACCATGTTAGCTGATATCATGAACCACCACATGTTACAAGAGAAAAAAAGCCATTTCCTTTAAAGTCTAATCATTCATTATTTATTAATTCCAGCCAGATAATTATTTAATAATCTAAAGGCATTGCCAGGAATTCTCTAATCACAACTATGTGGAAAAATATGTTACAATTCCCTTTTTGAATGCTTATATTAGCATGAATTTCTGAGAAATCTTTTCAACTAATAAATCCAATTTATCCTTACTTGCCTTTATAATCTTGAAATCCTACTTCACAGCTCAACCCTCAAATAGCTCAGCTCTTCAGTAAACAAAGATTTTAATTTCAAGTCCTTTATAACTGGAATTTCTCAACCATAGCATGACCAAATTTTAAATACATGTTGAGTAGGTCAAATTTGGTAATTATTTTTTCTTATCTCATCATATAGTCTGGTCTCTGGCTGTGTATTCTTATCTTTCAGGTGAAAAATAAGCAAGTTGAGTATCACATTTTATAAAAAACCATCGTATTTGCATACATTACCAATATCAAATTTTTTCTTTACTCTCAGAATCAGAGGAATTCAATAGTTAAATCTAATTTTTGAACATTTTAACAGTTAATATTTCTTAAGCACTTTCAACTTCATAGTGTTTCACATGGGATTATCAAAAAAGCAATATTGACCAATTTTTGTATGCCTCAAACAGTTCAAATATTTAACTTCCTTTCAGAATCAAAGCATGGCACTTCCACTACCATACTCTTTCATTATTGCAAACTTACTTCCACATCTTGGAAACACTACCTATATTTTCCTCAATTGCTTTGTTATAAGAGGGGTGCAAGGAAAGAAATGGCCAAAACTCAAGTAGAATTATAAAATTTGTTATCAATTAATCTTGCTGGAAAGCAAGTATGGCATTTAAAAATACAACACTGCTCCATTGAAATGCTCAAATTTGCATGCTTATATTCATGACTGCCATCTCAACTCACTGAACCACATGAGGTGAAGTGGTAAATATTGAGAAACATTCATTTCATTGGACAAGATACTCTGTGTCATCAGGACACAGCACCACTATGAATTCTTTAACAAAACTGATCAAGAGGGGAAAAATAATTTATGGCCCTTTTTGGTGGCTTCAACATATTAGCTTAAATTCACAAAGTTCATTAGTATCAGTTTTATGATTGGTATAGGCCAAATATTGCAATAGCATACCAATAATGCCAAAGCAAAGTCAAGTAAGAGAATAGTGCCCTATCTGCCATGAAAGTCAATAAATCATGCCTCTGGTCATAAGGAACACGAATAAAAAAAAATAAGTAGGCACTTGGCCTTTGAGCCTTATCCACAATTCAATAAGATCACAGATTGTACTGCAATTTTAAATTTAATTTACTGCCCAATATTCACATTTTACGACAAGAAACAGAAGAAAAAGAATGCAAGAAACTGGAGGCAGTCATTTGCTTTGAGCTCCATCAGATTTGGTCAATATATTGTTTATTATTCTAACCTGTTTACATGTCAGGTTCACATCCACATTTCCAATACCCAAGGGAAAATACAGTATTATTCTCCAACAGAAGAGTCTATATTTTTGTCACCACAAGAAATGCAAACAAAATCACAGCAACTATGTGGACAAGAAATTTAAACTGTAGGAGCTTGATGAACGGGGGAAAAAAAAAATCCATCAAGACTAAATAAATATATTTCTGCATTTACTTTTGCCAGTCCAGAGATAGCAACAACTGAAAACAACTATTTGGGTTCAATTCTAATTCAGCATTCATGGAAGTACACTTTGGTTTGGAATTCTTCACATTCCTTGGCAGTGAACATTTGCCAATGGCCAAACAATAAAATCAGACTTGTACCTAGACTTAGTTTCTGCAGATCTAGAAGTAGATAATTGCTTACTCTACAAGTAAGAATAATGTAAATTTGTCAACTATTCAAGTACTTTTATACATTTGAAAATGTAGGGTGCTTCTAACACAAATGTTAAGAGAAACTTTGAACTCTAGTTTATTAGAAGGTCAAAAGTAATGAGCCTGGTATGTTTTAAAAGTTGCTTTCATTCTTTTTTTTAAAAAAAAACAACCTCGTTAAAACCTACTTGAACATCAGAAAACAACTCAAAAGTAGAACACTAATTATCTTTGATTTTGACAATATCCTAATTAAAGAATTATAGCCAAGAAATGATCAACCTCATTTTTCTATTTGATCAGGGAAAACAAATTACAAAATATTTGATGTGAAAATGTAAAAATTGTTTCTGCTTCAAGGTTTTTAATCCATTGGATGTATGGTAGAACACTGATTATTTTACCCAATTGATGATTATCTTCATTGATTGTTAGATGCAGATAGATAAAATTTAGCTAGGTAAAAAAATCTGCTTACAAGTCTTAAGTGCATGTCTATTTCACTTTGGACAGCAGTAAATGGGTCTCATTCATTTTCTTCTGTAAACAGTAACAGCATCTTTGTACCCTATATTAGACATTAATGGTAATATTTTTAAGAACTACAGTCCAACATAATTTAGAAAACAAAACACCATAGTGTCTAGAAATACAGTTAACAGACAAAGGAAAATCTGAGATTGTGGAAAATATGATCCAGCAATAGTTTTTAAAAATCTGCCGAAGCAGCTCCATGAACAAGTTCAATAAGCTTTGATAAAGTCACAAAATTTATTTTTATTTTTTAAATTGAGCTATTTTCACTTTTACTATTTGGCACAACTGCCCATGGCTATAATTAACTCATATTCAATTAAGCTTGATTTTAAATTATGGAAGATGGACTGCCCCATTTGAATACAGTACTAATTTTAACATGGTTTAATTCACATCCCCACAAAGTCTTCTGGGTGTGTCAAATCTCAAACATAGTCAGTTTTTTGTTTCCTTAAAATTAATTTTAATTGAGTGGCTCCAAGCATCATTTTATTATTTTGATTCTCCACACAAAATATTAATGTTTAATACCTGACAGTATTTGGCAGCATACAAGACACTAATGACTACACTCAAATTTGCATAACCATTTCAAAATTATGCTAAGAATGCCAAGTTATATTTTGGATCATTTTGCCCATCTACGTCCTAATGTGGTGAATGTAAAAATGGAACATAAACTTATGGCTGTCAATAAGTTATATGGCGTCATCATGCATTCAAAGTCTCATATCCCACCAGAAGGACAATTATAATTCTATTGTTACAGGTTAAGAACCCCTTCTCCAAAATGCATGGGACCAGAAGTGTTTCGAATTTTGGATTTTTTTTTTGATTTTGGAACACTATTTAAAAAAAAATGCATTCATTCACATTACAATACAAATATTTACATCTGCAAAAATTAACTGAAGTAGACATGTATTGGAAAAAAAACTACACCTCCATCAGCTACGACCCATTCTCCAATTGGGATTTCTGAACTCTATTATGCACAGATGAAAAAAGTTTGGATTTTGGGTATTCGGATAAGGGGCATTGTACCTGCACCCAGCTGCATCAAATAATAGCTTATTTCTTTATTTACTTTGTACCTTAAGCAACTCTTTTGTTGACCATTTAAATCAGTGATTTGATAAGTAAGAAATAATGTTTAAAGAGTATGTATGCATAGTGAGAAGTATTTATCTATTCAGTTTTGATTAATTTGGTGATTCTGATAAATAACCTCAAGAACCATAAGTAGCAAGATGTCAGAACATCCAGACCTACCAATTACCCAATGGGAAGCCTGTTTTAAAATTTGCCCCAACTAATACAAACTGCAATTGAATGATCTTTTAGCTTCCTTAACATCAAAGGTCTCTCCAAAATATCTGGATAAACATCCTTGGGGAATATATTAGAAAATGCACATCTTCAAATGGAATTCTGAATTCTAAACAGTCTTGGACCCACATTCAGAAGTCAGGGACTCAGAACTCTCCTTCTTACTACCTAATAAAATTTTAGGTGGGCCTGTAAATAAATAATAGCAAAAGTCCCACATCCAGCTCTGCATTTATGGAACAACATTCTAAGTACGATTGCTAAAATACTTTTTGAAAAATGATTAGGTTTGTTGATCCAAATTGGCTTTCCCCAAATTTGTTCTCATGATGTATTTAATTAGATTATCGGTATTAATAGCTTTCATTATGACCAAGTCACCTCCCTTGAAAACAACATCAGAATTAACAAGTGATACCTTTATTTTCAATCTTCTTCACCTTCTAGAAAAGCTTATTTAACAATCTAATATCTTTAAATATAAATAAGATAAAAAAGACAAGTTTATAAGACAATTCTCAGTATAGATACATATCGTACTCTTTAGTAATTTTTTTTTTTAAAAAGCACTGGCCCACAAATAAAACAATGCCTTAATCTAGCAACAAGCTGAAGTTGGGCCAATTTTATTGGCATGATGTAACCACATCTAATGAAGAGTTAGAAAACACCACAAAAACATTTTGAACCACAAATTTTCTCATGTCCAAATAATTTCATCTTTATAGTTATGAAAACATGCACAATCAACTAAGACTCTGTGACAAACAACAGTATTAGTTCTGAATATTAAATTCAATTTTACCAATTCAAACCATGCAGTTTCAAATAAAAATATTGGACAAAGTATGTTTTTACAAAAAGGATTTATTAAATAAACTGAAAAAATTAAAATGCTTGAAATTCCACGTGACCTGACCAAAAAAAAAAATCAAGGTTTCTGTTTAAAACAAAGGGGACAAATGGTAGCATCATTAAGTTATGTTGCTTAAAGAAATGGCCCTTACTACGCATTGCATTTGTATTGTTTGTAAAGTCCACAACGTAGAAATTATTACCTATTCTCAGGATCGTCGTCATAATCATCACTGGCACACTGGGTGACATTTTTTGAATTGTCTTCTGCTTCATCACCTGTAAGACAAGACTAAGTTAATTAATATTAATTTCAAAATTGCAGTGCATTTGTTGGGACAATCTGCTTTGTTCATTGCCCAACTGCTCTGTGGAGAATTTCCAGCATGCAGGAAAATGCAGGACAAATTATTCACCATTGTCTCAACAAAACAAGGCAGAGGCTAAAATAGCATGCCAAAACACTTCCTTAACTTTTGGAGTTGGTATTAAACCCAGTGGGAAGAGCACAGCCGATGTTGAGCCAAAACGCCAGAGGATTCTTGACCTACAATTTATAACCAACTCTCAGCTTCCTGCCAGATAGACATAAAGCATGCATTATGTGTCACCCTTCATTGGCATGTGGGATTTCCCTCTGCTTAATTAAAATTAAACAATTATCTTCCAAACCATCGAACATTAGAGCACAGAAACAGACCTTTCAACCCTACTATTCTGCTAGTCCCACTGATCTGCACCCAGTCCATAAGCCCTTCATTCTCCTCCGACCCACGTACCTGGTCTTAATCCTTCTTAAAATGTTAAAATTGAGCCCACATTCACCACTTCAGCTGGCAGCTCGCTCTACACTCTCTTGTGTGAAGATGTTCCCCCTAATGTTTTCCCTAAACTTTTCCTCTTACACCCTTAACCCACATCCTCTGGTTTTTAACTCACCTACCCTTAGTGGAAAAAGCCTACTTACATATACTCTGTCTATACCATTTAACTTTATATACCTATATCAAATCTCCCCTCATTCCTATACTCCAGGGAATTAAGTCCTAATCTGTTTAATCTTTCTCTGCAACTCAGTTCTTAAAGTCCAGGCAATATCCCAGTAAATCTTCTCTGCACTCTTTCTATCTTATTAATATCTTTCTTGTCGTTAGGTGACCAAAACTGCACACACTACTCCAAATTTAGTTTCACTCATGTACAACTTTTCCATAACATCCCAACTCCAATACTCAATACTTGGATTGATGAAGGCCAATGTGAGAAAAGCTCCCTTTACAAGACAAACATTCAGTTTAAATTCTTGCCTATTAAATGCTTTAAGAGAACATTAATAACTAAATATACCATGCCCTGAAAACATAAAAACAATGTACAAAACCAACCCACAACAAAAATTCACATACCCGATGACTGGCAAAATCCAGATCCAGTAGTAAGCACAACATTTTCCAGGATTGGCTTTATCTTTTGCTCATCACTGCTTCCTTCTCCAGGAAGATCATGCTTGTCAACTTGTTCATCTGCTGCATCACCATCTGACGACGATGAAGAAGTTTGGTTTCTTTCCACAGCTCTTTTCATGCGTTTTAATCTGGTTGCCTTTTCTTGAACAGAGTTTGCAGCAAGTTTCTCAACAGTCCCATCTTCCGCTATTGCCTGCTTTTTTGCTTTCATTGAAGATGATTTTTTTGCTGCACTAATTTTACTCAAGTTTTTTATTTCCTTTTCTAGGTCAGAATCATAGTTGGATGAGTCAGAATGGCGAGATCTTTTTTTATTAGCAACTTTAGTTCTTTTACTCGCTCTTTTTCTTTCCTTCTCACCAAAATCTGAGCTGGAGGATGAGCACTTCCTCTTCCGTTTAAGACTGTCTGTGTTATTCGTTCGAGGCATTCGCTTTCTCAGACCAAACAAACTTGCCTTTTTAATAATTTTTTGGGATGAATCACTGTCTTTATTATCTGCATCAGATGAACTATCACGTTTTGTTGCTGCCTTCCTCAGTACTTCTGGTGTCTCATCAGAGTCAGATGTAGCTTGCACATCAGCTTTATGAGATGGATCTGATTTACCAGGGTCAGATTCTATCTCGGACTTAACACTTTTATTGGATGTTTTTGATCGGCCAGCCTGGACCTTTCCTGAAGAATGCATTTTTTCATTGTCCGTAGTTTTATTTTTTGTTTTCCTGCGCTTCTTGCCACCACCACTATCAGTATCTTCCTCAGATCTAGAGTTGACAATCCCTGTACCTACAGGACGTCGAAGGGGCGTAGTCTTTATGCGAGGAGACCGCTTTGTATCAGGGTCCTCTGACAAAACTGATGCATCATTTGCAGCATCATTCTCAACGTTTTCTGCAATAGATTTTTTCTTTCTCTTTTTTGAAACTTTTGCATTGCTCCTTTGAGAGCGCCCGCTAATCTTTTTGCTTTTAGCAACACTGACACAATCCCCAAATCTTGCATCAACCTGACCAACATTTTCTGCAATATCGCTCCTGCTATCTTCCCCACCATCATGGTTTCCATCAGACTCTGATGCGACATCAACGCCACTCCCATTATCCACTTCACAAGCATCACCATCATTTATTGCCTCAGTTCCGCTCGCACCATTCCCTGCAGCCTCAGCCCCGCTCCCGTCATCCTCCTCAGCCCTGCTCCCACCTCCCTCCTCAGGCCCGCTCCCATCTCCCTCCTCAGGCCCGCTCCCACCTCCCTCCTCAGGCCCGCTCCCACCTCCCTCCTCAGGCCCGCTCCCACCTCCCTCCTCAGGCCCGCTCCCACCTCCCTCCTCAGGCCCGCTCCCACCCCCCTCCTCAGCCCCGCTCCCACCCCCCTCCTCAGCCCCGCTTCCACCTTCCTCCTCAACCCCGCTCCTAACCCCCTCCTCAGCCTCAGTTATACTTTGTTTATTCCGCTTCAGCAATTTTTTTCCTCGTACACTAAGAGATGATTTCTTCTTACACCTCTTCAGTGAAACTGGGCTCAATTTTATTAAAAGTTCACACTTCTCTGAATGTTTTACACTAGAATCAGAGTCACACTTTGAAGATTTTCCTGAATTATTGTGACTTTCGACAGGTGCCTTAGATAACACAGCATCAAACATTGTGCTTTGACTTGCAGAATTATTCATTGTATCCAGATCTTGTAGCAATGAGTGAGAAGCCTCAAACAAATCTCCAGTTACTGAAGAAACATGTTCATCTAAACTGTTAGTCAAAGTTGCTTCTGCCATTTCTGACTCAAGTCCCACTTCTGTATTTGCGTGTGCAGCACCAGACTCATTTTGGATCAATGGATCACACAATAAACGGTCATTTTCAATGCTGTCAACTGCTGAATTCAACACTAATGTGTCCGTTTTTTCTATTGATATGACCTTTTCATCTTCAGCAGCCTTATCAGATTCACTTGAAGCCAGATGCACTTCCATTTGATCGGATTTGACTTTTGCTGAAATAGAATTTTCTACAATTGTCTCATTAGGTAATAAACAATTAGCATTTTCAGTGGATTCTTGTGCCTCGACTTTGATTACACACTTTTGTAAGGATTCAGTGGAGTTTTTATGTTCAATTTCCAAGTCTTGAATCTCTTGATCGACAGCCTCTTCCAATGCAAGATGTACTTTTTTTAGGTCACCAAGCACAGATTTAAAAGCTTTTAACTGTCTCATGTTTACATTAGGTTGAGACTCACCCAAGTCTTTCTGTTTTAAAAAATTAACAAAGCTAATATTCAAGTTAGCTGTTGTATCAATTAGCTTGCGAGCCTTCTTCAGAAGCTCTTTTGGTACTTTTAATGCCTTGTAAGAATATGTAATATTTCCAGATCCCAAAGAAAGGGTCTTCAATGAACTTGCATCTTTTTCCTGTCCATTACAATCTTTACTGGAAATTCTTTGAGTATTTTTAAAATCATGATCTACAGATTTATCACTGTCATGAAGGCCTGGAGACTTGCATTTTTCATTGTCAATTTTAAACTTTTCAAAGTCTTTCTTCTTTTTGTTTTGTTGCCATAGTTGATTAAGACATTCAAATACACTGTCACAAGCTGTGACCAAATCCAGCAAAGGCTCCGGATTACACACATAGCAGTACCACTTTTTGTTTTCATCCATAATATTGGATAGTTCCTTTCTACCCAGGTTGCGCAATATGCAACTTTTGCAAAATGCATTGTGACAAAAATCACAACAAATCAGATTTCCACCTTCAGCACACCATCTGCAGCACAGAAGAACAACTGTTAGTACAACGAAAACAAGACTGCAAAGAAAGAATAATCTTGATTCTTGATATGGTTTTCCTTTGTTGATGACCAAAGCCAACAGCTACAAGAACATGGCTAGAAATCACATCTTTGTCAGCCACATGTACCTTAAGTACATTCATTATGTTCGTTGAATGAGCACATTAAAAATCTTATTCCCTCTCCCTCATTAAATCAGCTGTTTCCAAGTGCTGAATGATAAAGATAAACTTCATCACATCTTTAAGATTACTCAGCTGTTAACTTTTCAGTCATTTCCTGACATGTTTGAAATAGAAATTCCACATTAAATGGGTATGTTATGTCTTTGCTTTACTAGTTCACTACTTGAGGTCATCTAACTGGAATGAAAGTGGGCAGAATACATCCTATTATCCTCAGTTCTCTCAAAATTCCTGTCCATTCCTCTGAATTTGTCCTCTACTGCAACTCTAAGATTAAACATTGAGTAGCCCAACACAACTGGTTGTTTTAGATAACATTTTCGACCACATACTCAGATGTTGACGGGGGGAGGGGGTGGTTGGTGGGAAAAGAAAGGAAATCAA
Source organism: Narcine bancroftii (assembly GCF_036971445.1). Lineage (NCBI taxonomy): Eukaryota > Metazoa > Chordata > Chondrichthyes > Torpediniformes > Narcinidae > Narcine > Narcine bancroftii. The sequence continues at coordinate 8,177,865 of NC_091476.1, forward strand.
ATCTGGGACTTGCTAAAATTTAAAAAACTATAATTGCAATAAAGGCAAAGTTCAAGGCTTGAATTCACCAAGTTCCAATAACTGTCTGAATCATAATAATTGGAGGAGAATTAGGCCATTCAGCCCATCAACTCTGCTCAGCCATTCAAATCATTTTACTTTCAACTTTTCGCCTAGCTTCTCCCTATAACATTTTATACCCTTACTAATCAAGAACTTATCAACTTCTTCAAATATACCCACAGACTTACTTCAACAGCCATCAGTGTCAATAAATTCCAGATTCACCATCCCCGGCTTAAGAAATTTCTCATCTCTGTTCTAAAAGGATGTCCTTTTATTCGGAATGGTGCCTCCTGGTGCTAGACTCTCCCAGGACTGTAAGCATCTTCAAGGGAAAGTGAGACCTGTTCTGACAGGACAGCTTGCACCTGAACTGGAGGGGGACTAACATCCTTGCAGATAGTTTTGCTGGTGCTGCTCTGTTTGGGGGGTGGGGTGGGGAGAGTTTAAACTAGAGTGGCAGGGGGATAGGAACCAGAGTATAAGAATAGATAGTGAGGTGAGGAGTATAAAGGACATGCAACAACTGCATGGATAGAATAGAAATCAAAGGTTTGTACGTGATAGAAATGTTCTCAGGTGTATTTATTTCAATGCAAAGAGTACTGTTGGAAAGGTAGACTGATTGGCAGTTGGGATTATGACATCATTGCTATTAGTGAGACTCAGTTGCAGGAGGGGCAGAACTAGCAGCTCAATATTCCAGGGCTCTGCTGTTTCAGACATGATAGAGGGGGAGGAGTGGCATTACTTGTCAGGGAAAATATCACAACTGTGCTTACACAAAAGCCCTGAAGGCTTATCTACAGAGGCCATATAGGTGGAGCTGAGGAACCGGAAAGGTGTGACCATACTGACAGGGTTGTATTACAGACCACCCAATAGTCAGAGAATTGGAGGAGCAAATCTGTAGAGAGATAGCAGACCAACGCAAGAAACAGAAAGTTGTGATAGTCCACATATTGACTGGGACTCTCCCGCCCCTGCAAAAGGGATGGATGGCTTGAAATTTGTCAAATGTGCTCAGGAAAGTTTTCTAAATCAATATATAGTGGTACCAACGAGAAAGGATGCAATACTTGATCTCCTATTAGGGAACCAGACAGATCAGGTGACAGAAGTATATGTAAGTGAATATTTTGGATCCAGTGACCATAATGTCATTAGTTTCAAGTTAATTATAGAAAAAAGGTCTGAAGACAACCTGGTTGCATCCTTGGTCCAAGCATTGGCACCTTGTAGACTATATCTTGGTGCACCAGAGAGACCTTTGGACGTCTTACTCACCCAAGTAATAAACAGCACAGAGTGTCATTGTCTTGTCTGCTGAAAACTCAGTCTCCACTTCAAACCCAAGCCAAAGAGAGGAGGTGCTCCAAGGAATAAGTTCCAGGTTGAAAATCTCCAGTCAACTGAAGTGAAAGCTGACTTCCAGGCGAATCTTCAGTCGAGGATTGAGGATCCCAGTTTCCCAACAAACCCCTCTCCAGAAGTGCTTTGGGAAAATCTAAAAATGACAGACCTCTCAAGAAGTTCTAGGGTTTTCCCACAAAAAAAGAACAAAGACTGATTCAATGAAAGCAACCAGGAGATCCAAGAATTGATAGCGAAGAAGAGATCCGCACCAGTCGCACCTTGCCCAACCATCTTGTCTTGATAAGAAAGCAGCCTTTCATTTTGTATGCAGCAATTTCCAGTGCAGTTTCGAGAGATTCAGAATGTGTGGTGGACCAACCACGCAGAGATCTCAGCTTTGTGCAGACACCAGTGACTACAGAGGGTTTTATGAAGCCATGAAGGCTGTGTATGGCCCTTCTCACTCCTGTCCAGAGTCCCTTATTCAGTGCAGACGGCCAGGCACTCTGCACAGACAAGGCATCCATGCTGAACCCGTGGTTGGAACATTTCCAGACTCTCTTCAGTGCCAACCACATGGTCCAAAACTCAACAAGTCATTGTATCCTACAACGCCAGAGAAAATGTAACTGGACAAGATTCCAACCCTAGAAAAGACTATCAATGCCATAGAGGAGTTGAAAAGTGGTAAAGCAACAGGAGTCAATGGAATCCCAGCAGAGGTTTGGAAGCATGGGGGCCCAGTGCTGCTGCTGGAAACAAGGCAAACTACCACAGTACCTTTGTGATGCAGTCATCATCACCACGTACAAGAACAAGGGAGTTGGGACTGCTCCAATTACCGCAGGATAACTCTGGTCTCCGTTACAGGAAAAATCATTGCACGAGCACTCCTGAACAGACTGGTGACCATCCTTGTTGAAGTAATTTCCCAGGGAGTCAGTATGGCTTCAGAACCAACAAGAGCACCATCGACAAGGTATTTGTTCTCAGGAAGCTGCAAGAAAAGAGTACGGAAAAGAACAAGGGACTATATGTGATGTTTGTTGACCTCACCAAAGCGTAAAACACCGTGAACAGGAAAGGTTTGTGGAAAATCATGGAATGACTGGAATGCCCCCAAAAAGATCAGCGTGTTCAAATCAGAAACAACCTCTCAGAGCCCTTCTCAATAGGCAACGGTATAAAGCAAGGGTGTGGCCGACTCCCTTCATCTTTTTCAGCATGATGCTCCAAAGGGCCACAGAAGACCTTGATAACAAGGACGGGGTCTACATCCAATACCACACCAATGGCAGCTTATTCAATATGAAGCGACTACAGTCCCACACCAAGACATTGGAGCTACTCATCGCCAATGATACTGCCCTTGTTGCCTATACAGTAACAGCCCTGCAGTGTATAACATCCTGCTTTGCGAAGGCTGCCAAGCTCTTTGGAATGGAAGTCAATTTGAAAAAGACAGAAATTCTCCAACAGCCAGCAGCTCAGGAAAAGTACCTCCATTACTATCAGCAAGACTGAGCTGAAGACAATCCACCAGTTCAGGTACTTGGGGTGCACCATCTCGTAAGATACCAAGATCGATGAAGAGGTTGATAAAAGACTGGCAAAGGCAAACAGCGCATTCAGCAGGCCATACAAGTGTCTGGAACAACAAGCATCTGAAGAAAGGCACAAAGATCAGTGCATTTAGAGCTGTTGTACTGACCACCCTCCTGTACAGCTCCAATTGGAGGGTCACCTACTGTTACCACCTACAACTTCCACCAGCGCTGCCTCCACATCACACTCAACATCCTCTGGAGTGCTTCATCACCAACATTCAAGACCTCAAACAGGCAGAGGTTATCAGCATTGAGACCTTGCTGATGAAGACGCTGCTACGCTGGGCAGGGTACGTCTCTAGGATGGATCATCACCTGCCAAAGATTGCACTATATGGTGAACTCTCACTGGTCACCGTAAGAGAGAGGCTCCAAAAGAGGTACAAGGACTCTCTGAAGAAATCCCTGGGTGCCTATCACATTGACCACTGCCAGTGGTCTGCTCTAGGCTCCGATCGCATGGCCTGGTGACACACCATTCACGAGTTTGTCTCCTCCTTTGAGAACAAAAGGAGATGGAGGAAGAACTGTGATACAGCAGCACGAAGCCCAGAACAGAATTTTTCTTGCAGCGCTGCGGTCAGGCATGTCTATCCCACATTTGCCTCATCAGCCACCAGCGAGCCTGTTGAAGACATGGACAGCCGCCTTCCTAAATATTCATTTGTGAAGTCAAGCTATGATGATGAATTATGGATAAGGATAGGTCTGGTCCTCAAATTGATATTCTAAATTGGATAAGGGATCTAGGAAGAGTGGATTGGGACAAGCTGTTTTCTGGCAAGGATATGTTCAGTAAGTGGAATGCCTTCAAAGGCAAAATTTTGAGAGAGTGATGTGATGGAATTGTGCTATGATAAATCTTTTGTTATAATTATATATTTATTAGTAAAGGAATGTGTGGGTGAACAGGGAAACAAAGACACACAGAGAATATTTCTGAAACCTTTTAAATAGCAGAGGCTTTATTAAGAAACAATTTTGAGACACAGAGAGTCTGCTAATTCAATATTCTGCTGAAAAAAAGGACATCTGATTAAACGAAAGACAATAACGTTTGCTGAGAGATGGCATCTGTTTAAACAAAGCAAGCTTTTGCTTGTAGTCTGAGCAAACAGATCGGAGGCATTGGCTCATAAAGTTTTGATAGAAATAAAAGAAGTGAGTGATGAGGTCACGCAAATTCAATACTTCAGAAAATACATCTTTAATATTGCACCAAGAAACATCTGATGTCAGAAAACCAGTAGCCTCTAGAAAGAGAGGTACTGTTCTTATTGTATTCTCTATACCATGGGAGAAACAAATACGTGGCAAGGAAAGGCCACTTCAGCTGTCTCTTTGAAAAGAGCACAGATTCACTGTGTCCATTTCTACATGGCCACTTCATGTAACCCTTAGCTGGGTTTGTGAAATCATCGTGGAAGAAAATTTCTGAGCCTCAATGCAAGAAAAAAATCATTCGTATGAAGAAACAATTCTCTGAAAACAACTCTAAGAATTTTTTGAGCTTTGAGAAGTCTGATTCCTCACACCTACCCTATAATTATTTTTGAGCAACAACTTAAAAGTATCTGAGTTTCAACACAAAACTGCCAACTTTAAAAATTGATTCTTTTTTTTTTTACAATCATGGTTTTGGGACCTGCCACACATACACACACTCATGCACAGTGGGTTAAGTTAGAAATGTTATTAATAGTTATTAAATAAAAATATCTTTTTGAAGACACCATCGTCTTGGTTAATTTCTATTGGTGTTGGTCCAGGTTGCAACAGTGCAAAGTTTGCATGTTCCTATCAGGATTAAAGTTAGCATTCATAGGGAACCTTGGCTTTCAAGAGATATTAGCAATCTGGGTAAGAGGAAGAGAGAGGTGTACAGCAGATATGGGCAACAAGGAGCAAATGAGGTACTTGAAGAGTATATAGAAAATGCAAGGTAATACTCAAGAAAGAAATCAGGAAAGCAAAAAGAGGACAAGACTGCTTTGGTACATAATTTGAAGGTAAACCTGAAGGGTTTCTACAAGCATGTAAAGAGTAAAAGGATAATAAGGGACAAAATTGGTCCCCTCAAAGATCAGAGTGATGGTCTATGTTTGGAGCCTAATGAGATGGGAGAGATCTTAAACAGTTTTTTTTTCAAAAGTATTTACTCAGGAAACTAGTATGGTGTATAAGGAAAGGAAACTGCAGTAGTAGCATGGAACATATAGAGATTAAAGAGGAGGAGGTGTTTGCTGCCTTTCAGCGAATAAAGGTAGATACATCTCCAAAGCCTGACATAATATTCCCTTGGACCTTGAGGGAGACTAGTATAGAAATTGCAGGGGCCCCGGCAGAAATATTTAAAATGTCCTTATCTACAGGTGAGGTGCCAGAAGGATTGAAGGGTGCTCATGTTTTCTCTTGTTTAAAAAAAAGTAAACCATGAAATTACAGGCCATTGAGCCTGATGTCAATGGAGGGTGTTTGGAGAGATCAGATATACAAGTATTTGGACAGCCAAGGGCAGATTAAGGACAGTCAGGTTTTAGGTTCGACTTAACAAATTTCATAGTTTTTCAAGGAGGTTACAAGAAAGTAAATGAAAGAAAGGCTATGGATCTTGTCTACATGGACTTCAGTAAGGCCTTTGACAAGGTCCCACATGGGAGCTTAGTTCAGAAGGCTTAGACACTAGGTTGTAAACTAGATTTGAAATTGGCTGAATGGGAGAAGACAGAGAGGTAGTGGATGATTGCTTCTCAGACTGGAAGCCTGTGATTAGTGGTTGTGCCTCAGGGATCTGTGCGAGAACCATTGTTGTTTGTTGTTTACATCAATAATCTGGATGATAATGTGGTAAATTGGATCAGCAAGTTTGGTGATGACACTAAAATTGGAGGCATTGTGGACAGAGAGGAAGGCTTTCAAAACTTGTAGAGGGATCTGGACACCAACTGGAAAAATGGGCCAGAAAATGGCAGATGGAACTTAATGCAGACAAACCAAGGTAGGACATACTGTGACAGATTATGTTATATTTTATATTGTATATAGAAATGTTTTATAGGAGATAACTGTGGCAGTTTTTTTTTTAAAATGCAGGTTACATACAAACACTTCAAAACAAATTTCATTTAAAATGCCAGAGCTCTGGTCAAGCCAGACAGTTCAGGCTCCGAGTGCCTTTGCACAAACTTTGAAGAATGCCTATAAGGACTTCAGAAGTAGGTGTTAATTGGACATGCTGTGAAGTAATGGATTATTGTTTTGGAAAGCCACAGATGAACAAACTCAGATGATGAGGTCTAGAGTGGAGGGGGGGGGGGGGGAGGAAGGGGGAGAGAATTCAGTTCTACAGCAACTGTGAATCAAAGGACTTTTCTGAACTTACACATTACATACATGTGCGCTTAGAATTAGAAGGGGATTAAGTGAAGTTTAAGTTAATAGTAAGAAGTTAGAGTGATCCTGTTTTCATGTTTAAAGATAATTAACAGCAACTTTTGTTTAAGTAACCATTTGTCTTGGTGAATTTCTATTGCTGCTGGGTTTTGGGGTCCTCTAAGCTCTTAACAATGCATAGTAAATGGTAGGGCACTGAGGAGTGAGGAGAAACAAAGGGATCTAGGAATAGATCCCTGAAAGTAGCATCATACATAGAGAGGGTTGTAAAGAAAGGTTTTGCCATTTTAGCATTCATATATCAAATTATATCATGGTGAGGTTGTATAAGACATTGGTGAGGCCAAATTTGGAGTATTTTGTTCAGTCTGGTCAACAGGAAGAATATCAGTAATATTGTGCAGAGAAGATTCACTAGGATGTTGCCAGATCTTCAGGAGTTGAGTTGCATGGAAAGATTAAAAAGGTTAGGAATTTATTCCTTGGAACGTAGAAGAATGAGGGAGATTTGATAGAGGTTTACAAAATTATGAGGGGTATAGACAGTAAATGCGAGTAGGCTCTTTCCACTTAAATAGGAAATAAATATGAGAGGTCATGGCTTTAGAGTGAAAGGTTTAGGGCAAACTTCTTCACTCAGAGAGTGGTGGGAGTGTCGAACGAGCTGCCATCTGATGTGATAAACACAAGGTCACTCTTAAGTTTTAAGAATTAATTGGATAGATATATGGATGGGAGAGGTCTGGAGGGTTACTGAATGGGTGCAGGTCTGTGGGATCAGCAGAATGATGTTTCAGTGCAGACTAGAAAGGCCGAATGGCATGTTCTCTGTGCCGTGGTTTATCCACATCTACTCTAGCCATACCTTTCAATATTTGATATGATTCAATGAGATTCCCCCCTCATCCTTGTAAATTGAAGCAAGCCCAAGGCCAAGCCATCAAATACATTTCATGTTAACCCTCTCATCCCTGCAATCATTCTTGTAAACCTACACTGGACTCTCAGCAATATTAATACATCATTCCTTAAAGGGCCCAAAACTGCTGGCAATACTCCAAATGTGGTCTAACTGAAGCCTATAAAGCTTCAACATTACATCTTTGCCCTTGTATTTTAGTCCTCTTAAAATGAACATTAACATTATATTTGCCTTCCTGACTACTGATGCAACCTGAAACCTTTAGGAAATCGAGAACGAGATCACTCAAATCCCACTGGAACTCTGCTTTCTGAATTATCTCCCCATTTAGAAAATCATCTACTTGCTTATTCCTTCTACCAAAATGTATGACCATACATTTCTCTGCACTGTATTCCATTGCCTCTTCACCCATTCACCTCATATTTCTACCTCCTCAACACTACCTTCCCCTCCACCCATTTCATATAATCTTGGCCAAAAAACCATCAATTCTGTCCTACAAATCATTTATATACAGCATGAAAAGTAGCAGACCCAACACTCACCCCCAGTCCACTAGTCACTGGCAGGCAGCCAGCCAGAAAAGACCCCCTTTTACTCTTTAGCTTCAGCCAGATAGCCGATCTTCTATCCAAGCTAGTACCTTTATTATAATACCATTGGGTCCCATCTTGTTAGCAGCCTCATGGCGCGGCACCTTATCAAAGGCCTTCTGACGATCTAAGCAAACAAAATCCTTTGACTGTCCTGCTCATTACTTCCTCCAACGTGTAGATCAGGCAAGATCCCAGTTAAAGGTAACCATGTTGACCAGCAGATTTCATCTTGTGTTTTCCAATGCAGCAAAACGTCATCCTTGATAATGGACTTTAGAATCATGAAATTGAGTTAACCAATTGGGCATCCAGAGTCCTAGATACGTGATCCTTTAAGATGAATTAGCTCTTTCCATCATATTTATTTGTGCAGAAAGGTTTTGGTATTGTTAATTAAACAATTTGAGTACCTATATATAAAACTAAGTTTTAATTTTCTTTTTAAAATGTTTAAAAAGGGAACCAACAATCCCAACAATTCAACCAAAGTTTATTTTTTTTGGCTTGCAAGTGCAATGAGTCAATAAAATAAAATGTGGCTTGCCTGCACTGTTCATCCATATCATCAACATCTCTGCTAATGTCATCACTCATGTAGTACTTATGGCAATTCTGCAAAATAACAGGATTACATCATATGTATTGTGAGAGAGTTTTAACAATAGATATATCATTAAAATCTTTAACTCAGTTATGTCACTGCATTACCAATAATATTGAAACCAACACACCCTTCCTTGTCCTTATTGACAGAGACATATTTCAATCAGAGACATGGTCTTGGGAAATTTAATAAGAAGGCATCCCAATAAAAAAGATTAATTGCACACTTCATTCTTAAGACAGTCAAAAAATGCTTTGCCGAGTCTAAACATTTGGCTATTTTTTTTAAATCAAGCACCTCAGTGCTTTTTCTTCTCATTTTGTTATGCAAGTAATAGTCTCATCCTAGGTTTTGGTAGACACACCTCCATTCCTCCAGAAAAATTCAGAACTTCAAATTCTACAGCATAATGAACATTATGAAGTACAGGCATATGATCCTTTATCCAGAACCCTTGGGGGGCAGTGGGTTCTGAATTTCAGATTTCGGAAAGCCCACCCAAATTGTGCTGCCATATCCACCCCAACCATCTTCCAGTTGCTTGGCCGTCTTCCCCAAGCGCTGGTCCCTCGGCCACCCCCCTCCCCAAGCGCCGGCTGCCTCCCCCAAGCGCTGGTCCCCCGGCAGCCTCCCTCAAGTGCCGGCCACCTGGTCGCCTCTCTCTCCACATACTGGATTTTGGAGCTTTCCGGATTTTAGATGTCTGGATAAAGGATCGTGTACCTGTATCAGAATCACCTTGGCCTTTGGATGTTACCTTCACTGCAGTTAAAAGGTAATCCAAACTCACCAACAGCTCCTTGTAATTAAAAACTAATCCAAATCTATATGCTTCAACAATGTGAATAATAATTACAATTCATCTTCCCATTTCAGCCAAATAAAATATCAAATGATCAGAATGTTTATAAACATGCATTTCAGCTTCTGCAAGTTACCCAAGACCTGTTTAATTAAACTCTGTCTAACTTTTTTATATAAAGGATCTGAATTACAGGTAAGATGTACGGAAGATGTATGGAACCTTGGTTTTCAAGAGATATTGAGACCTTGGTTAAGAAGAAAAAGAACGGGACCATTAGAGGGTGCACAAAATCAGTGAACCGGTGCAGACTCGAAAGGCCAACATGGCCTGTTTCCTCTCCATAAATGGTTATATGGTTATAAGATCTCCATGCACTGTTAGATAATGTTCTTTTATAATTTAAAAATCAACTTAGATTTTGGGTTGTTTTTAAATATAAAAAAAAACTGTCATCAGCCCTCTCATCAATTCTTCTACCCCCTAGTCACCCATCTATCTCAGCTACACATTTCATTTAGAGCATTTGTGGCTTCATTCCCAAATCCATTCTTCTTGAAATCAGAAGCATTCTCAATCACACTTGGATTCATCATCAATTTAGTTGTTTTAAATTCTTGAACTTCACATCGTAAGTAGTTGCTCATATTTCATTGGAACAGGGTACAAACACAAATTTAAGAATACTTACCTTACAAATGAGAACTTTCAATGCAGGATGTCGCTGGACTGAATCCTTGTGAAAGTGGTTTACCTGCTGCCCACAAGCAGTGCAGCTGACTATTCCATGCAGATTCTCATCTAGTCAAGAAAAGTTCAGATTTAAATAGTATGTTTGTTCAATGGCTGCCAAAGTAAACATTTCAAGAACATAACTGTAATGCACACTTTAGGTTGAGAGAATTCTAGAAACAAAATCTCCTGTTGACATAAATCAGGTGCAATATTAGCAATTTAGGCAAAATTAAAAGAGCAGAAAGTCTTCACCCAAAAAATTCTTTGGTCATAATTTTGATGAACAGTTAATTTTCAAAATAAATTGTGGTGAAATGGTCATCATTTCTCTCCTAATTCCCATTTTGCTTCTCAACTCAAAATACTTTTTAATGTTTGGAATTCATTATTTTAATAATGAATGCAGTCACGGGAAGATTCACAAACAAAATCCTTTATATGGCTAGTAAAACCAACCTCTGTATGGGGTTTAAAAACAGGTAGAAGCAATAGGATAAGCTTCATGTCCTCATTCTATAGCTACTGGACAAAGAGTCAAATAAAACACAGCAACTATGGGATAGGCATTTTTATTTTTAAGATTAATGTTACAGCAATGCAAGTGCAGGCAAGTTTAAGATCAGTCATTCTGAACAATCAAACATTATAAAAGTATAAAACTCCAAACACAGAACACTAAACATAGTAATCAGATTAAAAATTAGTGGTAAGCCAGTGCAAGCAAATCCTGCTTTATGCGATTAATTTGTCCTAATATTTACTCGCGCAAGACAAAATCATGTTAAGTAATAATAGAATCCACGGGAATAATTACAATGAATCCCTGTCCTTTAAGATCATATATCAAGACATAAAAATGTGTTTTATAAGCAACTTTTACCTGCATAAAATTAAGGTTAATAAAAATAATTGATATTTTTCATTTATTGCATAATTACATCATAACTAAACTATTAGAAAAATATTTGTCCAAAGTTGACTGCACAAATTTTGATTTTTTTCCCCCTCATTATACAATTTCTTATAGCTAGCGACTGCCTTTTCTAAATTACTGCGCACTTCCATGTTTCTTTCCACGTTAGAATCAACATTTAGATAAAAATCCTTGGCGGCTTCAACAAGTTCAAATCCTTTTTGAAAAGTTTCAGGAAAATTTTCAGCAGTATTTTTTTTAAATCACTTCCCCTGTAATTCTTATGTTGTGTCATCCTGTTCGATGTTTAAAGTGGTCAAAGCAACTTAAACTTGCAGCAAAACTTTCCGTATCCCCATGAAATCCTTTTCTTTAAGCATTGAAATGATGTTGAAAGGTTTGGTTTGAATGTTTTTTTGTACAAAGTGGTGTTCGTTTTTGGCTTCGTGCTTCTTACTTAAAATTATGCAAACCAATGACTCAGGGTCACCATGATTATGTCCAATTTTCACATTGCTGGCACCATCTTCACGTCGTTTAATAACTTCAAGTTTTTCTTCTATTACGAACCCAAAGGACTCCAAAACCCAGCAGCAATAGATATTCACCACGGCAATGGTTACTTAAACAAAAGTTGTTTTAAAATTATCTTTAAACATGAAAACAGAATCAAATTTTAACTTATCTCGATTTACTTAACTCCCTTCTAATTCTAAGCGCACGAATATGTAATTTGTGTGTAAATTTAAGAAAGGTTCTTGGGTTCACAGTTCAATCTTACTTCTCATTCTTCCAAGTTCTCTGGTTGCAGGCAATTTTCATAATGTGCACAGAATATAAAATGTATAAAGTTCACCAGGCTTTGGTGCTCGAAAGGTAAAGGAAGATTCTTGTTGGTTTTCAGAGAGAGATGTGTGGTTCCAGGATTTCACAACTGAGGTACCACCATTAGTCACCTCAATATCTTGCTGATGAAACTTACCCCATCAGGGTTCTACAGAAGATAGATAAACTCTTTATTTCAGGCTATCATAGAGTTCCTTTCTGTTCCACTTATTCCAAGAAGAACATCAGACAGTTAGCACTTCCATCCATCCACCACTCTGGAGCTTCTGTTTCAGTTCCTACCAGCTTCTCCTGGCTTGATACAGCTTTCTGTGTCACACACAATCAAAAACTCCCTTCCGTCTCTCTCTGTCGTTCTGAGACTCAAATTGCCAGGCAGCATGTCCTTCTCTCTCTCTCTTGCAAAAACCCCCGACCTTCTCCAGCAAACAATAGTTCGTCTTTTGGTGAATCTGTTGCTTTAGGTAAACAATAACCTCTCAATGACCTTTCTGTGAAAAGGTTTTAGGAGCAGGACTGTCTCTTGCTGTGGCTTTCAAAGACAATAGTCCATTCATTTACTTCAATAAACAGCCACTTGTGAAATCTACATTGCATTCTTCATAACTTCTGTAGATACTGTGAATATGAAATTTCCAGTATTTCAAATAAGATCTGTTTTAAAATGTGTTTATGTAATCTTCTCTACTTTTTTCACTATATCTTCCAAAAACATTCCCAAATATTCCTTCACACTATTCCTTTTAAAATCACTGTCAGATTATTTTCCATATTTTCTTTTATCCAGATTTAATAGGGGGCACACAGAGTCTGAATGTCATTTGTGCATATTTTATTTAGGGTCATTCACATGATCTACTTGTAACTAGAGTTTTCAAGAAATTTCCAGAAAGATCTCGTGGTAACTGAATAATTACGTGTAAAAAAGGAAATGGTCAATTTTCCAAATCGCAGTAACTGAATTTCACGTTGATTGAAGTAGCATATATTTGGGTTTGCCTGTACAAGTATTTCCAAAACAGAAAATTTGGCTGCTGGCCTGTTTACACCTAAAGTTGTGTACCCTATTTTAGGTACTATAAATTAAAACAGAATATTTCACTTATGCAAACAGGCCATTACAGAATCATCTTTATGCTAATATCATTCCAGAATTTTCAACTCAAAGAGAGAGATTTCCATTTGTTGGAAACGTAGAGAAATAAAAGGTGAATTATAAAAAGTATAGGGCTGACAGATGCTTTTGTGCTGGCAATGAGCATGGGACAAGGGGACAATATCAAAATCAGGCCAATCAGAAGAATGATTTTGTGGTAGAACTCGCTGACACTCATTTAAAAATCTTAAACCTGAAGTTTATAGGTTTTGCTGATGGTTTTAAGAAGACATTGAGCCATGTCACGTGAACAGATTCAGATTTATTTCTTCCCAATTATAGCTAGTGACAGAATCTTAACAAATCATGATCTCAAAGAACATAACTGAGAGGTTGAATGGCCAAATCCTGTACTTGAATTCTTCAACAGAACAACCACAGGTTCTATTATTATTTCTGAGCTTTAAACCTTATTTATCTACTTTAAGTTGAAGCCAAACATGTTCTTCTCTATTAGCCAAGACACAAAATAATTTCAATCACTTGGTCAACTTTTCAAAGAAAATTGCAATATTAGAATTTTATCAGTTATTTTGTCTACCTCCACGTTTCTTAGAAGTTTCCATTTTGTTCTTGGGATTTCTGCTTCTAAATTCAGGTCCTCGAAAGTTATCTTTATCTTCATTCCATACTGGTTCAGGTTGCACAACTACAGTGCCTAAAAGAGTAATAAATATTTATAAAATATGCCATCTCTAATTAAACACATTTTTCTTCAAGAGAAGAGCTAAAGTGAACAGGAGATTGAAGGAGTTGGTGATGACCTCCTTGCCAGATGTCAGTGTTGTACTGAATCAGCTTCTCACAGCAGGACAAGAGGAACCCATACTGGACTATCCTTTTGATGTTCCCCGCATCCTGTGGCGAATAATCTGGCCAAAATCTCCACTGAGGCTCCATTAAAATCAAAACCTTAGCACAAAGGGATATTGCATGACACTACTCCTCATCATAGATTATTGCTTCAAATTCAACACAACTTGAACAAAAGAAGCCACATTTCCAAAGATTATTTGGCTAAAAATATACATTTCTTATAGCTGTTCAAAAACATTAATGTACAATTAAACTTACATTACTCCTCAGTGTTGTTAGAAAAGGGCCCTTATTTTTCGAGAAATCAATTTAATGAAAAGTTAACATTCTGTAATCTACAAATATGATTTTTTACTGAATCACTTTTGTATTGTTACAAGTGTAGATTTGTGCTTTTAGTATTTCCTAAACATTTAAAATAATTGTTTCACCTACCTTTAGGCAGACAATTCACGTCCAAATCATCTGTGTCCTCAAGATTTGAAGTCAGTTTTTCACAGTCAGAAGTATTTTCATTTGATGATTCATCATCTGACACAATGTGCTTTGTCACAAAAGAGGGTTTCCTACAATTAAAAGATAATTAAACACCATGATCAAGGCTCATCTTTTTTTTTTGACCATCAGAAAAATGGTAGCACTGGAATGTTCACAATTGGACATTTTGGCACTGCCACTTTCATTAGTAGATAAGATGGCACTTCTAGCATTTCCACCCAACTTAAAAGTGTTAGAAGTATCAAATTATTTTCTTCACCAAATCTGACATCATTAATCATCTGAGTAAAAACACAATGCTGGAGAAACTCTGCAGGTCAAGTAGTGACCTTTATACAGCAAAGGTAAAAATACAATACTGACGTTTCAGGCTTGAGCCCTTCAAGGTATGGAAAAATGTCAGCAGGCATCCAAACAAAAAAAGAGCGCAGGGGGGGGGGGGTGAAAGAAGGGGTGGTTGCAAAGGCAGGATATGATAGGTGGAGAAGGGAGGGAGGGGGATAGCAGCAATCAAGTTGAGGAGGGAAGACTGGCTAGGTAAAGGAAGGGAGGGAGGGAGGGAGGAAGGGAGAACTGGAAAATGGGAAAGAGGAGAGCAGGTTAGTAGAAACCAAGTCAATGTTAATGCCTTCTGGCTAGAGTGCCCAGGCAGGAAATCAGGTGTTGTTTTAATTTGAGGGTGGTCTTGGTGGGATAGTACATAAGGCTATGGATAGACATACGAGTGTGGAGTATGACACAGAATTGAAATGATTGGCTACTTGGAGGTTTCTGTCACTGGTGCCGACAGAGAGAAGGTGCTCAGTGAAGTGATTTCCCAATCTGTGCCCTGTCTCTCCAATGTAGAGAAGGCCACAAAGGGAGAACCAAATGCAGTAAATCAATCCTGTGGATACACAAGTGAAGTATTGCTTCACTTGAAATGTCTGTTTGGGGCCGCGGACCATGGTGAGGGAGGAGGTGTGGGAGCGTGTGGCACTGTCAGGAAGACGGGATGGATGAGTGCATGAGGGAGTCATGGAAGGAATGGTCCCTATGGAAGGCAGATGTGTCTGGTGGTGGGATTCTGTTGTAAGTGCTAGAAATTCCAAAGGATAATGTGTTGGATGTGGAGGTTGATGAGGTAGTAGCTGGGGATAAGGGGGAGTCTATGTTTGTTGCATCTGGGGACAGAGGGGGCCAGTGCAGATGAGCAGGAAATGGAGGAAATGCAGGTGAAGGCCGAGTTGATGATGATGGAGGGGAAGCCACGTGTGGAAGGCAGACAGACATTTTGGAAGATCTGCACTGGAACGCCTCATCTCGGAATAGATACAGCAGAGATGGAGCAATTGAGAGAAGGGGATAGAAGCCTTGCAGGGGACAGAGTGTGAGGAAGTGTAGTCAAGACAGTTGTGGGAGTTAGTGGGTTTGTAATGTATGTCGGTAGAAAGCTTGTCTCCCAAGATGGAGACAGAAATTCAGGAAGGGGAGAGTGTTGTCAGAGATGGACCAGTTGAATTTAAGATCAGGGTGGAAGTGGGCCATAAAGTGGATGAAGTTGACAAGCTCATTATGGGTGCATGGGGGAGCCCTGATGTAGTCATGATATACTGAAGGAAGAGTTGAGGGATCTTGCCTGTAAAGCCATCATTAATCATCCTTTCTTGTGAAACGGTACAACTTCGATTATCAGAAATTGGATCCTCTGAAATCCTCACTTACAAGTACAACATGATGAAACCAGTTCTCTGGACCTCAGTACAAAAACATGCAAACACACATTCAGACATAACACATACAAACAATAGATATGAACAGTACACAAATACATATATACAAATAAATAAATACTGTATAAATAGTAGAGTCTCGGAGAGTTTGTATGAACAGTTCATTAATTGTATAACAATCCTGGCAGATCACGTTGATGGGAGGGAAGCGAGACTCCAGTGACTCTCTCTGCCACTCATGATCCTGTGGATTACCCTCCAATCTAATGTTATTTAGCAGCCATAGCACACTGTGATGCAGTCTCCCAGGACACTCTTGATAAGAGGTCCTGTAGAAAACTGACAGGTTGGTGGCCAATAGCCTTGCCAGCCTCAGTCTTCTCAAGAAGTGCAGTTGTTGCTGCTCCTTCCTGACAAGTAATGAGATGTTGTGTCCAGGATAGTCACTTCTTAAATGGACTCCAAGGAAATTGGTGCTGTCCACTACCAAGTTATTAATGTGTAGTGAAGGGTGGTCATCCCTGGTCCTCCTGAAGTCCATAATCAACTCCTTTGTCTTGTCCACATTGAGATTCAGCTTATTATTCTCACATTTCACAAGATTTTCTGCCTCTTCTCTATAGTGCGACTCATCGTTGTTGCTGATGAGGCCAACTACTGTTGTGTCATCTGCAAATGGTGACTGGTTGGGCTGGATCCATCAATGCAGTTGTGGGTTAGTAGCATGAACAGGAGCAGGCTGAGCACACAGCCCTGAGGTGCACCTGAGCCCACCATGAATCCTCAATGTTTTGCTACTGACCCCAACAGATGGTGGTCAAGAAGTAGTGGAGGGACAAGGCAATAGCATCATCAGTGGAGAGGTGCACTTTCATGAGATCCGTTATCAGACACTCGATGCATTTCGTTACAGTGGAGGGGAGTGGCACAGAGCAATAGTCATTGAGGACTGTTACCATCACCCTCTGGTACCAAGATGATGGTTGCCATCTTGAAAACAGGGGCGATAAGACTACTACAGTGAAGTGTGGAAGATATCCACAAGAACCTCTGTCAGTTGGTCTGCGTAGCTCTTCAGTACTCACCTCAGCCACGACTATGTGGGGGACAGTTTTCTTTGGCATCAGCCTATCCTTGTCAAAGTGTCTGGGAGGAATGTGCTGTTGTCTATAACTGATGTGAGTAGGTCTCAAAGGCAAGGACTCTGAACACAGTTTTTGATGTAGGGAAGGATTTTATTTACAGAAGGCAAGTGTGGGAAAATGGTAACAATGGTAACTGATGCAGAGCACACACACACACACACAAACACACACTGTACATACAATGATCAGGGAAAAAAATCACTACATTGCCCCACCACCCCTTGACTCAGACTACAAGGGATACTAATGCTCCCAACCCTTTTAACAGTGCAGATCTTACCAAGTTTCTCCAGCACCCTTTCCACAGTTCTAGGCCTGGAGTGAAGCAGGGTGGTCCCAAGCTGGCAAAGAGAGAACAATGGCACATGGCACCTTTATAGTGCTGGAGGGACAAGCCCACATCATTTACTGGGGGCCAATAGCTCAGTGGCAGGAGGGTTAATCTAATTACAACAGCCAATGGCCCAAGGCCAAGTACAGGCAGCTGGAGTGTGCAGTGCAGGTAATTTACATGGTTCCAACAGCAAGACTTGCACTAATGGGTGGGACAGAACCAAACCTTGATTGGCAGCTGGTGTGTCCTCCGTCTAGGTAGGGGGCAGTGCTTTCACAGGACAGCCACAATCCTTCCCAATACAATCCACCCTTCAGAGATCACACCACTCGTCAATCATGAGACAATCAATAACTATGTACGTTACAAGTCAAAACATGTTTAAAAAACAATACTGATCAAGTGGGTCAATATATACACTAGTGCCGTCCAAATGCTGGACAAGGCATATAGTTAAATTCCTGCGGAAGGGTGGAGGAGAAACTGTTGGTAAGATGTGCACTGTTAAAAGGGTTGGGAGTGTTTAATTAGTGTCCCTTGTAGCACAGAGCAGTGCCTGCATGTGGGGCAATGTACCAGTTCATTCATTGTGTGTGTATGTGTGTGTGCTCTGCATCAGTTACCATTATGTAAATAAAATCGTTCCCTACATCAAAACTGTGTTCAGAGTCCTTGCCTTTGAGACCTACCAAACCTGTTTCCTCACTCACAACAATTGATGCTTGCGAGCAGGATCTCAGGGGTCTTGGCTGGTCACAGATGTGGGGAAATGTTCTGGAACAGGGGCAAAAAAGCCAGTGCAGGCACTGAGGATAGGATTCCTGGGTGGATATACGAGAGGGAGGGATTTGAGTTAAATTCAATGACATCACCTCATCAGCCACACCCCCCCCCCCCCCCCACCCCTGACCAAGCAGGGTCGTTGTTTTACCGATGGACCTGGATGCTGTGGGAGCTGCTCTCTAGTGTCAAAGGGGAGGGTAGAAAAAGGAATTTGTTTGGTCACTGACACGTATGCCTGGTTTCTCTAGCTTAGCTGGCAAATGTGAACACCCTTACCACCAATGACAGTGAGCAGGCCCTGCAAGGTCATCCATCAGGTGCCAGAGCTCTCTCTTGGCTTGTGCATCCCACACCTTGGCCTCATGCTTGGGCGCTTCCCAGGCAGAGCTCAGATGCCTGTCACCGTGCTATCCCGTGGTGAGGCAGGGGACAGGCCAGCAGCTATACATCCAGGGTATACCGGGGTGCCTGCTTTTCTGGGCTGACGTTTGAAACCAGGATGCCATTCCCGCTCAAATTCTCTTTCAACGGGTGCCCCAAGTGCCTGTGTTGGATCCCTGTAACGATAGCCAGGAGGAGTCAGGACTGAAAGTTAGCCAATTTAATGTTTTTAAATAAAGGTTCCCATAGCCCCCACCCCATGAGTGTATTTCTGTTAATGGGAGTTTCTGGGATGATGCTGTCATTGTGAAACAAAATAAATACAATGTTTCCAACCATGGTCTGATCATTGACTTGTCAACTCACAAACTGTAGCTTTGCATCCACACACTGTGATTCTGTATCTATAAATTTCAGTTTCTCTGAGTATGCTTAGAGACATTATGCATAGTAAAAACCACAGCTAAGCATGCCATTTTAAAAAAATAAAGGTTTGGTAAGATAGAATATCCAGTGATAGCTTCCATAACAACTGCTGATCTCTTACTGAGACTTTTTTTGCATAATACGTGACAAACTGTCCTATTGGTCAGTCGTCAGTTCGGTGTCTCTGTACAGGTGCTTCCAAAATCATAGGGCAACCCTGAGGAACATGTTGGCCGTTGTCCCGGTACCAAATGGGTTGTAGCGAGTGGCGGCACCAGGTGGAGATTTTGTCCAGAAGACTCGCAGGACTTGGATCTTCTGCCAGAGATTCCATTCAGCACCTGCCTTACTGGCTGACATCAGTAATTTAAAAGGAACACCTGCTTGGCAGGGGGCAAGCGGCAGTGGTTGTTCAACAGCTTGCTTTGTTGTTTCAAAAGCAGCCTGTTGTTCTGGTCCCCATAGGAATGTGGCTTTCTTATGGGAGACCCTATAGGGTGGTTCAAAGAGCATGGTAAGATGGGGTATGCTCTACTGCCAATAACTTAGGAGGCCCATGAGGCTCTGGGAGTCTGTTTTATTTGAGGGGATGGCAAAATTCAAAGTTGGATTGGTGTTTCTACATTGAATAGAAGAGATTTATTGTGACATCCACCTTGGCACAGAACTAATTTAAATAATTAACTTAAAATACTAACCTTCTGGAACGGGATGATCCCAAAGACTTTGATTTTTGACTGGAGACCTTTAAATAAAGACAAATAAATTTAGTCTTACAAATGTTGGATAGGTATATGGATGAGAAATGTATAGAAGGTTATGGGCTGGGTGCAGGTCAATGGGACTAGGTGAGAGAAGGAATTTGGCATTGACGAGAAGGGCCAATCTGGCCTGATTCTGTGCTGTAATTGTTATATGGTTACAAATAACAAAGAAACTAAAGTGAATTGAGATGAATTTTAATAAGCTAAAAATTAGTGTTATTCATATTTATAAACAAAAGTTATGTTCACATCTTGAAAGCAATTATGAATAATTATCTTTTAGAATAACATTGAAGAAAATAAGACAAAGTGAATGTTGAATTCTAAGCAAAATATTGAAGACAAGAATAGTCCATCATAAAAGATCTAAAATGCTCCCTGATAAATGACTCTAGGAATTCTGTACAGAATTTTGAACATGGGGGTCTAAGATATTGGAAGAAAGTTCATTATTGTTCAAGTTTATTGTCACACAAACCACAATGCAGTGAAAAAGTATCTTGGAACGATTCCAGCTGGACATCCCAAACATAGTACAGCAAGTGATACAGATCAAAGGCAACATAATTTCAATACTGTCATGTTCATTCAAGAAGCTGATAATGTGAGTAATCCTTTTCACAACATCCATCAAATTTAGAAAGTAAAGAAGTTATTAAATCAGTTAAGACTCCTGAGGCAATTACTATTTAGAAAGATCACAGATGTTCCCCACTCCCAAAAATCTTCTACTAATACCGCAATAGTCCCTCATCCATTAAAATAATGACAGCGAATTCTGGCTTCAAATAAATTCCGTACTTTGGGAAATCTGCAGTGTTTACAATTTATTTACAACCATTGACAAAACTATCGGCAGTTACAATCCATTCCCCAAAATCACACCTTGTACATTTTCTATATTTGGCTCACTATTATCTATCTATCTATCTATCTATCTATCTATTTATTTATTTATTTAAAAATCGCATGATCTGACTCCATTCTTCCGAGAGGAACCCATCGCCTTGAGTGAAGACTGAGGAATGAATAAAATTATTATTCCCTGGCTGGGAATATTTCACATTTTATTTCCATTCATACACCAAAACCAGAATGCACTGAATAAAGAATTGGAAGAGAGTTCATTAAATTTGCATGTCACTTCTAAAACTTGCACTTTCTTTTCTAGGTGTTATCCTTTCACTAAGAACACCTGTTTCAACTACAACCCACTGAAACAGCCTATCCAGTTGAGTTTATGATCGACAAACAAGGGATATATGAAAGGAAAACGGACCCGATCATCAAAAATTAATCGTAATTTAAAATGTGGGAGGATTCCGTTTATTGACACCTACATTCTGTTTTTAAATCTTCATATTTCCAAAAACAAATATAAAATTAATCCAAGTGGTTCACATTTTTCTCCTATTTAAAGTAGGTTCATTTTCTCTCCATTCCACAGAGCTTCTCATCAAAAAACACTGCTGTCAAGATACAAAAAAAACCCAAAAGCTGGAAAATGTTAATAATGTGGGTAAATCAACGAAAACCTGCATTTAAAATGGAAGTTTTAAAAGTTTTGGTTTAAATGGACAAATTTGGTCATGAAAGAAAAGATGGGAAAAAGGAAAAAAAAATCACCCAGAGTGCAACTCACAGTAGCCACTTTCAGGCGCATTCTCCGCCAAGAATGCACCAGCAGAAGCGGATGCAGAGCTTTGGAATCATAATTCAGGTGGCATCCCTGAAAGCGCTGCGCTGTCCACCCGAAAGGGTCTGTTTTTCCAGAGGCGCTTTGTAGCGCCTCCGCATCTGAAAGAGGAAGGACGACTGGTGCAACCCATCATAAATATGTGGCATAGCAATGGCCGTCTTCCCTATCCATAATCCCCCACACAGGTGGGACCGCTAGGTGTTTCCCACACAGTTCCAGCTGCATGGGGGCTTACAGGTAGGGAAGACCCCCATTACTATGCCGCATTTTGAACCTCAGAGAGCTGCCAGCCGGGCTGTGACAACCTGCACCAGCCACTCCCCCAACGGCCCCCCCCCCACCACCTCGCTGCCTGACAGACCCTGCCTTACTGGGGAGGGGAGGTCAGCGGTACGTCGGGGCAGTGGTGCAGTCAGGTTGTGTGGTGGGGGGGGGGGGGGGTGGGGGGGGGGCGGCGTCAGGCAACAGGGAGTTGGGTTGCCGGTTGATAGTGTCATCAGCCCGCCCCTTAGCAGCCGCTTTCAGGTGACTGCATTCAGGTGCCTAGGGGGACTTCAGTGCTCCATCGATTATCCCTCCCAGAGGAGGGTGAGAGTGCACCTTGGAGGCACCTCCTGCTCTTTCAGGTGGGTACCCCGAAAGTTGCATAGGGGTAGAATATGCAGCTTTACATTGGGGTATTCTGGCCATCTGAAAGAGCCAAGTATCAGCATCGAGTAAAAAAAAAATGTACATATCAAATAATGACCAGAGTGGAAGGAACTCTATAAAGCGCACAAGTTTCACAAATACATTCACTGATAGCACAACTCAAGAAGTTCTGAAAAAAAACTTTAGAGCACTGAAAACAATGGATGAATGAACACTTAATTGAAATTTACAGAATGAGGAAAATGTAACATACTAAATATTTTCCTGGACATTCTTTTGAACATAGGAATCAAACAATCAAAACAATTTATATAAACTGCACAAATATAAAAATTATTTCAAACAAGGAACATATTTAAATTGCAACTTAAATACAGTACTCAACAAGAAGCACGCATTTCTTTGAAATTAAAACTGGAACAAACCTCTTTATGCTCCATATGTGTTGAAATAGAAATAAGAGCTGAGTTTCCTTTACCTGAAAAAGAAAAAGTCATGCACATTCAATCAATAAAAAATTAAAAAGTGCTTTCCTGAACTCTAGGAAATGCTAGTTAACTCTGGTTAAAGCATACAAAAGCTTAATTTGTTTAAACTTGCATTTTGTATTAAGCAAATTGGCAAGTATAATTGGCAAATTATACCTGGCACATTGCAAAGGGTTTTTCTGCAGAGTCTAACAGGTCAACTCTAAAATTCATAAGTAAAAGGGAAGAGCACAATTACAGAAAAACAAGTTACAATGAAAAAAAATCATTTAGTACAAAACAATAGCAGCATAAACTGTTGTGAGTTCATTCAGGAGCCCGATGGCTGCAGGGAAGAAATAGTCTTTAAGCCTCTGTGTGCAATTTGACACAAGTCTTCGAAACAGAAGAAGTGTATTGGGGTGAGGTTCAAACTTTGCTCCCAATTTATAACCAGCTCTCACTTTTACATACTCCATTTTTAACTCTACCCTTATTCAACTTTACTATACACATTTGAAAGGATGTTATTGACCAAAATTAATATTGAGCCTACAAGCACCACAGCTACTTTGACACATCAGTTCAATCTATTTCCTACTAGGATTCCATTCCCTGGTTTCATGGTTTCCATTCTGATGACAAAATTTTCCATGTCTGTGTTTCAGATGTTTTTTTTCCCCCTCAATTTTTAAAATTTCGTCACATTGGCTGCAATTTATTTATATAATTAAAATAATTATAATCAACTCATCTTTACCACCTTCCCTCATTCTATGTCATTCATTCTCTAGCTCTTGATCTTAAAAAAACTATCCAATGCTATCTACGAGTTTGCCAATGACACTGCAATTGTCAGCGGAATAACAAACAGCAATGAGGAAGCGGATAGGAGGGAGATCGATCAGCTCGTTGAATGGTGCAATGACAACAACCTTGCGTTCAATTGTCAGCAAAACCAAGGAGATGATTGTGGACTGCAAAAGGAAGTCAGGGGAACACGACCCAGTTCTTACTGAGAGGTCAGTAATGGAGAGAGTCAAGAACTTCAAATTCCTGGGTGTCAACATCTCAGAGGATCTGTCCTGAAGCTGCCATGTTGATGCAATCACAAAGGCAGCTCGTCAGTGGCTATACTTTAAGGTGTCTGAGGAGATTTGGTATGTCACTGAAAACACTTGTAAACTTCTACAGGTGTATCATGGAGAAGATTCTGGTTGGCTGCATCACTGCCTGGAATGGAGGCACCAACTCTCAGGACAAGAATAAACTCCAGAGGGTTGTTAACTTGGCCTGCGACATCACAGGCACCAGACTTCACTCCATTGAGAACATCTATATGAGGCAGTGTCTTAAAAAAGCATCCTCTATCCTCAAAGACCTCTACCACTTAAGGCCATACCCTCTTCACTCTGCCTCCATTGGGAAAAAGGTACAAGGAGTCACTGTAGTTGCCAGTACTGCCACAGGTGCATACCCACGGGGAGCGGGAATGCAGCGCTCCCGTGGGGTCCAGCCACCCAGTCTACTGCCTTTGGCTCCGCACAGGTTTTGACCGGCCCGCTGAGGGAGCTGATGTTGGTTTTATTTTGAGATCCTGCGACCTTGGGGTCTGCACCTAAGATGGCGGTGCCTATTAATTGGCTGCAAATTCCATGGAAGCAGAGGACTGGAGAAGGGCACCAGAAGACTGGAAGACCAACCCCTGACTAAGAGGAAGAAGTTAAAAAGACAATCATGGAAGTAGACCACCGAGGGGGCTCGGAGGTGAGCTGCTGGCAACTTGATGCAAAGAACCTAGAGAAGCTGCAGGCTGCGGGACACATCTGTCGTGAGACTTACGCCAGGCTGCAGATTGCTGAAGACTGGCTGGAGGGGTACCAGGTATAGGACCGGATGCTGAAGGGTTCCTGACATATTTGCATCTGGAGCTCAGATTTGGACTGGATGGCTGCGAAAGTGCTGGAGGCTAATCTAGACACTCAGTGACTCTGGGGGGACTCTCTTTTGCTTCTCTTTCTCTGACTGTAAGAAATCTATGAGACACCTAGGCAATTTCTGCTGGTGGCAAATCTGTCTGCCTTGCAGCAGGCAAAAGGGAATTTCATGTAATAGGACACTGTTTTATTACTATGACAATAAATTGAATTTAATCTTGAATCAGTTTCCTAAATAATCAATGAACCAAAGACACTGCCTTCTTTTTTGTGCACTTTTAAAAAAATATAGCAATTTTGCAAGATGGTTATAATATGAACATTTGCACCATGACGCTGCCACAAAACACCAAATTTCATGACTTGTTCATGACAAAAAATTCTGATCCTGAAAAAAGATATTCCCAACACAATTCACAATCATTCTCCATCTGCTATTTAAAATTGTCCAATTTTTACCTAGGGCATTGACATGAAACATTAACACTCCGTCTACTGAAGTGGCCTGCTAAAAAGTTTCTTAATTCCAGCTTTTAATTTTCAGTCATCTTAAACAAAAGCAAATCAATAATCCCACAATAGGTCAAATCCAAATTCCAAAATCATACTAGACACAAAAGAAAGTGAATAATTAAAACAGTGCATCAGGGAGGGAAGGCAATAGCAACATCCATTATGATGTGAATACCAGAAACACTCTTCTTTACCTAAAAATGCAAAGTGGGTGATTACTTTTTATTTTCCTCCCAAGAAGCCTGGCATATTTTGGAGGTCTTGAAGATTGAATATCTGCCAATCTTTTCCCATATATATCATTTGTATCAATGGGTACATGACATCTAGGGGTTCACCTCTCAAGAATGCTGTGGAATCTATCCAAGACATCTCTCACTCTGGCATCTGGGAGGAAATACATAATCCTGAAGTCTCAATCTCCTCCAAAGAATATCCTGTCTGTCCCCCTAACGAATAAATCCCACATAATTTTCATTCTCTTCTCCCCACTTCCCTTCTGAGCCACAGAACTTAGTGGCTGCTGTAGTTTACCCAGGTAGGTCACTCCCCTACCAGTGTCCAAAGGAGTATACTTGTTGTTGAGGGGAATAGCCACACAAGTATCTCATTCCCTTTCTCTCTCCTGGCAGTCTCAATCTTTTCAACCAGACTGCAAAGAATAACTTTATCAAATCTATTGCCCCACCCTCAATTATCTTAGTCGGGGATGGCCAAAGTGTTTTGGTTATAGGCCACATACAGAAAAATATAAGGAGACCCAGGCCAAAAAACATTAAGGCTATTTAGTGCCTGACCATAGCCGATAGCAATTATCCAGAGCTTGAGAGATTATAGAGAGCGTGTGGAAGAGAGCGAACATCAGAGAGCACAGCAGACAGCGCAAGAGAGACAGCACAAGACAGCAAGCAGGCGCAAGAGAGAGTGAGGGTGAGAGAGGGATATCCCGCAAATGAGACAGCAAGAGATAGTGAGCTAGCCAGCAAGAAAGTGAGTGCGAGAGGAAAAAGCACCCACAAGAGAAAGAATGCCCGCAAGGGTGCGAGAGAGTGACAGACAGCCAGCGAGAGACAGCAAGAGTGAGCCAGGCAGGAAGTGAGAGCACGTGCGATAAACATTTTTCCAGATTTAGACCTACAGTAATAATAGACCCCTCCGACCTACGAACCCACACCACCCAAACATGCCTACAGTGACCAATTAACCTACTGACTTTGAAATGTGAAAGGAAACCGGAGAACCCAGAGAAAACACATGCAGATATCGGGAGAATGTTCATATTCCTTTCAGACAGCGCCAGATTCGAACTCAGTTCACTGGCACTGTAATGGCGTTGTGATTACCACTATATCAATCATGCAGCCCAGTTATCTTTGAACAATCTTTCTTCTTGGCTAAATTTCCTCTGCATTTTCAACAGTAAAATCGCATCAATCCAGCAGTGACCCATGTGATCAATATTCAAAGTAGCACTATATAACTCTAGCACAATTTCCCTGCTTTTAAGTTCTGCACCTCAACAAACAAAGGAAAACATCCCACAAGGCTTTTTAACCACATTGCCCTGCCACCATTCAGGGGTACATAAACTGCGCACGCACATACACACAAAAACATGGATTATGCAGCACAAAAATACGTACTCCAGCCTAACTCATCTCGTCAATCGAGGTACCCGAGCTAGCCCCATTTGCCTGAACTTGGCTGACGACCCTCTGAACCTTTCATATCCCATCCAAATATCTGTTAAGCGCTGTCATTATACCCGTGTCTATAATTTCTTCTGGCAGTTCTTCAATATACCCAGCATTCTGTGTTCAAACTTCCCTTTCAGGTCCTCTTTAAGCCATTTTCTAAACATGTGTTAGTCCAATGCTTCTTAATAACTTCCAAATTACTGCATGTTCCTTTGCTTTGTTGCATCTCCTGAAATAACTTTTGCTTCCTTGGATAAAATTCCATTTTCCACTATTATGCCACTTGATCAAACAAACTACATTTTCCTGAAAATGAAAGCTTCTCTGCCACACTTCCATCAATCACAATTTTTGTACCATTCATAAACTGCTATCTTATCTATTAAAGTCATGCTGACTAATTTCAATAATTATTTACCTGAAAACTGATTTACACACAGATCTGGTGAGGACAGGTTTTCTTCAGTTTGTTCTGTTGATTGAGCCAGATATTCGTGAAGCTTCTGCACTAATGTATTCAGCTTGCTTTCACTGTGAAAAAAAGATTTTACTTTTAAAATGTGCTTGTAATCCAATTTGTACAGGTGCCTAACATTTTATCTGGAATTTCAAAAACCAGCAACCTCAAAAACTGGCACCGTTTTCCAGTAGATGGTGTCTGCTCATCAAAGATGGAGTTTGGCATCAAACATGACCTGACATGACCCTCAATCAACACCTCCACTACTCATTATCCCCCATGCAACTGAAAGCGCTGTATCAGCGTTAGTGCAGGGGAACAGAGAAGGGAGTCCTTCTTGTGGCACTGGTGCAGCAAGGGAGGTGGTGGGGGTGGAGGGAAAGAGAAGAGAGAGACGGCAGTGTGCCTTGGGTGGGCGAGGTGGGGGGAGCCGAACGGCAGCACGCCTCGGGCAGGTTAAAATCAAAATGATTCCAAAATCCAGAAGATTCCAAACAACAGCAGGTGTCCGGTCCCGACAATCCCAGATAAAAGGTTAGGCACCTGTATTTACAAATTACAAACACCCAAATTATTCAAATTTTGCACAAAAGTACAGTTAGAAGTAGACAAATATAGACCTCTATGGTTTGTACATGCACTGAGTCACATTTAGCAAGATCTTGATCATCATTCTCTATTTGTTCACATTCTTCCAATAATATAGCAACTTTAACAATCCCAAGGACCAGAAACTGGGTTGAATTGCATCTAGAATGGGGCAGTACAAAGGTCTCAATGGAAGACATGTGCAGAATATCACCTTAAAACCAGCAATAAAGAGTGGATTAAACCATGTGAAAATAGCTTCCGAGAATAAAATGGTTAAAATGTCACAGACACCAGGAACCAAAATTTAATAGTTGCTAACCATCAATTAAGGAGTGATGAAAATAACATTGATTCAAATTTTGATGTTAAAAACATTGTGTTATGAGGATTTCTATAATTTCCAAGATCCAGGATTTTAAGTCTTTTTGCTACATCAACACTGTACAATTTGAGTTGACGGGCGGTCGGAGCGGTGAGAAGTGGCGAGGGATAGCAATGGGGACTGGTGGGGGGGGGGTGGGGGAAAGGGAAGAGAGAGAGAAGGGGGGGGAAGGGAAGAGAGAGAGAAGGGGGGCAGGGAAGAGAGAGAGAAGGGGGGCAGGGAAGAGAGAGAGAAGGGGGAAGGGAAGAGAGAGAGAAGGGGGGAAGGGAAGAGAGAGAAGGGGGGAGGGAGAGAGAAAGAAGGGAAGGAGGGAGGGAGAGAGAGAAGGGAGGGAGGGAGAGAGAGAAGGGAAGGAGGGAGGGGGAGAGAAGGGAAGGAGGGAGGGAGAGAGAAGGGAAGGAGGGAGGGAGGGAGAAGGGAAGGAGGGAGGGAGGGAGAAGGGAAGGAGGGAGGGAGAAAGAGAAGGAAAGGGTGGAAAGATTTTAAAAAATTTAAAAAAACTGTACAATTTATTTCACAACAGCCAACCTCATCATTATTCTCAAAAAAAAAGAAACAAGTTCAGGAGTATGTCATTTGGCCCATCAAGCCTCCTACACCATTTAATAAGAATATGGCTGATCTGGTCATTGTTACGAACTAACAAACCTTATTAGTACCAACAAGGGAACAGCAATGTAAAATTCACCAGACTATGGTAAACTCAAAATAATAGTTTTTATTAAACTATTAACAGCTTAACATTTCTTACTTATCTCTACTTAATTCTAATTTAAATTCCACTATGCACGAATATTATTATGTGCGTGTTAAAAGTTCAAACTGCTTCTGGGAACACATGCTATATGGTGAGACAGTCGAACAGTGGAAAATTGCAGTTCAGAAGTAATTATGGATCACTTTTAAACATTACATCTTCAGTTCTCTTTAAACTCAAGTCTCTTGATGAGCTGTCTTTCTTCTCACTAGTTTCCCCCTATCTTGTTAGGTTTGCAGAACTGTGATCTTCCCAATGTTTTTTCCCCCAGGAGTGATCATCTTCTGGACACAAATGAGGCTGCCACACTTTTCTTAAAAGAGCAGACAGAAGTGATATTAGTTATTTAAAAGCCACTTAAGTTGTGCATCTCCTTTAATAAGGAAGATACAAAAAAGAACAACATCTCCTTCTCTTTCCAGAAACTAGTGTTTCAATCTGGTCTTTTCACAGTAAGTAGTTTCTTCCAACCAGTTTCAAAATGTCTGCTTTAATTTTATGGTTCTCTGACATCATGTGACATGACGTGACCATGGTTTGTTTCATTTCTGCAAAACCATGCCATATCCATAACAACCTCCAACCTCATCTCTATTCCAAGCTACTTGAGTGGTTTAAGATGCTGGAAAGTCTGATGACCAAAAGCAAAAACCTGTTTTTGTTTAAACAGATGGCCTCCTTCAGCTGTTCTTCTTGAGCACTTGAATATTTCAACTCTGAAAATGAACTCTCTCTAGTGCAATAGTGTATCTGAAAACGTGCTATGGACTGTATGACCCACCCAGCCCACAATTCCCTCAAGAAATATTTTTAACTATAACTTACTTAACTATAATTTTAATAAGATTTTAACTTTAAAGATTAACACAAGTCAAGCTACATCTCAGCTACATCTACCTGCCTTTGCCCAATAACCATAAATTTGCCTTCATTGCAAAATTCTGCATCTTAAACAAATTAAATGAGGTGACTCTCCTCTACATCAATTCCAAAGCCAGAACATCTTTTCTCATGTATGTATGCAGTACTCCAGGTTTGGCCTCACCAGTACCCTGTACCGTAAAAAAAAAACTTCAGATTTTCCACTGATCAACTGTCTCATCATATAGAATGTATTCCCAGTTTATAATGCCCAACTCTTCCATTATCCAATTGCAGTCTTCCTAGTTTCGTCACAATAAACTGGTTTTAGATTGACCTTACTGAACTATCCAGTGATGAGAAATTCAATAATACTGTGACCACTCTTTCCAGGAGGATCCCTAACTACATGATTATTTTACTTTTAACATGCTGTCAAAAAACACGCCATTCCCTAGTTATCAATTTACACTCATGGTTTTGCTGATCATGATTTTGGCAACAAGATAATTTAAGGAGGCTTTGTTAGGAAAGTTTTGAAGAATTAATTAAGATCCCAATAGAATTCTATGAAACATTTAAAGACTTATTAATTCCTCCTCTCCTGGAAGTAATGAACCAGACTGAAGAAACACAAAACAAGCCAGATTCATGTAAAACAGCATTACAGTAATACCAAAGACGGAGAAAGATCCACTAACACCAGCATCATATAGACCAATATCTCTACTTAATTCAGATTATAAGATAATAGCAAAACTATTAGCAAACAGATTGGAAGACTGTGTACCAAAAATAGTAAAACTAGATCAAACTGGATTTATTAAGAAAAGACGAACAACGGACAATATCTGCAAGTTCATTAACTTAATCTATGCAGTACAAGGAAATAAGACGCCAACAGTGGCGGTTGCTTTAGACGCAGAGAAAGCCTTTGACAGGGTAGAATGGAATGATTTATTCAAAGTACTACAGAGGTTCAACCTACCAGAGAAATATATTAATGGGATTAAAGCATTATATAAGGGACCATTGGCAAAGGTGATAGTAAATGGATAAATATCGAACTAATTTAAATTAAGCAGGTAAACTAGGCAGGGATGTCCACTATCTCCCTCACTGTTCGCGTTAGCTATAGAACCACTGGCAGAACTGATGAGAACAGAAAATAAGAGGGATAAAATAAAAGAGAAGGAATATAAAATCAGTCTATTTGCAGATGACATCATAGTATACTTAACAGAACCACAATTATCAATAAAAGAATTACATAAGAAATTGAAGGAATATGGAGAAATATCAGGGAACAAGATCAACGGAAATAAAAGTGAAGCGATGCCAATGAATAATGCGGATTTTACAAAGTTTAAGAAAGAATCATGATTTAAATGGCAAACACAAGCAATCCGATACCTAGGTATTCAACTAGATAATAATCTAGGCCATCTATACAAATTAGATCATCAGCCATTAATGAAGAAATTACAAGACGACTTAGAACATTGAAAAGATTTACCACCAACACTGATAGGAAGGGTAAATTGCATTAAAATGAATATCTTCCCAAGGATACAATACCTATTTTAATCGTTACCAATTCACCTAACAGAGAAATTCTTCAGGGAGTTAAAGAAAATAATAAGAAAATTCTTATGGAAAGTGGGGGAAACCAAGGATAGCACTAGATAAATAAACAGAATGGTACAAACAAGGGGGCTTACAGCTACCAAATTTTAAGAATTATTATAGAGCAGCACACTTAAGATATCTATCAGATTTTTTATCAAACAAGGGAAAAACCAGATTGGACCAGGTTAGAGCGAGAGAAAATAGGGGAGAAGGTACCTGAACATATACTATATAAGTGGGATGAAAAGCTGGTGCAACATGGGAATTCACCAGTACTGCACCATCTGCTCAACATTTGGAAGAAGATTCACGTAGAAAGGAAAAAAACAAATGATCAACTACGAAAATTAATATTGACGCAAAATCAACTAATCCCCTTCACAATAGATAACCTTTCCTTTAGAGAATGGGAGCGAAAAGGGATCAAAAGAATAAAAAATTGTTTTTCGGGAAATAAATTATTATCTTTTGAACAAATTAAGTGCAAATATGGAACAATTCACGGTACAATTTTTGCATACCATCAACTGAAAACCTACTTGAAGGACAAATTGGGAAGCAGGCTGAGGTTACCAGAAGGAAGCAGTTTTGAATATGTGATTACAGACACAATGATAATTAAAAGATTTATAACAAACATGTACATCAAACTGCAAGAGAAAGAGAACGAGGAAATAAGCTATAAACCCAAACAAAAGTGAGAACAAGATCTAAACACAAAGATAAAAAATGAAACATGGAAAAAGCTATGCTCCGGAACTATTAGAAATACAATTAACACGAGGTTATGCATGATACAATATAATTGGTTACACAAGCTATATATCACGCCCCAAAAGTTAAATAAATGGGACCCAACAGTATCAGATAGATGTTTTCGCTGTAAGAAGGAAACGGGAGCTGGACAACAGTACATGTAATTTGGGCATGTGAGAAAGTGGAAAAGTTTTGGGAAGATCTAAATCAGGTATTAAATAAAATCACAAAAAACAATTTACCAAAAAATCCAGAGATCTTTCTTCTAAGTAATATAAGAACTAAAGAATTAGACCTCAAACTGGATGAAGCACAAAAAAGATTATCTGGGATAGCCTTAGCTGTCGCAAAAAAATATATAATGTCAACCTGGAAATCAGAAGAGAGCCTGAGAGTACAGCAATGATATATTGAAATGAATAAATGTAATCCATTGGAAAAAACATACAATTTAAAAAATAAAGTCACAGTATTTGAACAAATTTGGGAACCGTACATAGAACACAACAGAGAGGGCCTATTGCAGACCTCCACCCCCCAAAATGATAGAATGAGAAGACGACCCAGTGTGTAAAAGTAGATGACACAATTTTCTTGTTTATTTTCATTGTGTGATGACATTGTTTAATGGGTTTATTGTATATGTTGAACATTTAGTGGGTATGGAGAGGGGTGGGAAGGAGGGAGGGAAGGGAAGGGGGGAAAAAGGGAGAAAATGACACTGTGTATATTCAAGAGGGAAATGTTTGTGTGTATTTTGGTTAATATGGTTCATAGTGCGAAAAATAAATAAAAAATTTAAAATTAGATAAGAAAGCCAACAGAAGCCGGGATCGAGTGCAATACACAAACTTGCTGAAGAATTGTTAATTGTGTTTTCTTCTTCTTTGGTAACCCCCTGAGGTTATTCTAGCTCTACGTGGCTAATAAGGCCAACATGGGAGCTACAGATTGTCACAGATGGTACTTGACAGAGCAGTTTGTTTAGAACCGAGTCATACTCCTTCCACAGATTATGCTGGGCTTCCAAGAGTTCCTACCAAATGGACTCACGATTCGTAGTACAATCATCGTGGATTTCCACGAGCTGGCAGAGTTATTACGGTGTAAGAATATCTTTGTAACATTTCCTGTGTCAACCTTGTCATGACGGAGTTTAGGATATACATTTTGGGAATCTGCTCTGGGAATACAAGTGACAAACTAGCAAATCAAACTAACTGAGTGCAATTACAGCCTCAATGATGGGCAAGTTGGCCAGAAAAAGAATGCTGACAAGATCAACTTGTCCTGCCCATGGATTGAGAATTTTTCAGACAGCTGTGGGAATAACTGTTTAATAAATGCTTGCTGAGGGTACTCAAGACTAAGTCATGAAGGAAGAGGAGGGCTATTGGTGCTAGTAGACTGTGGGGATATGTAGGGTTGTGATCTTGAAACTGCTTTCATCAGTTAGAAAAGCCACAATAAAGTGGATA
Organism: Narcine bancroftii; assembly: GCF_036971445.1. NCBI lineage: Eukaryota > Metazoa > Chordata > Chondrichthyes > Torpediniformes > Narcinidae > Narcine > Narcine bancroftii. The sequence continues at coordinate 8,211,598 of NC_091476.1, forward strand.
ATGAATTTCATCAACATTTGCCTCTAAGGAATGATAAGTGGCCATGTTTGCCAGAACTTGGTGGAGATTTTCATTATTAGGCAGAGAGAACAGAATGTGCCAGCCAGTTCAATCAGGTGAAGAGAACTTCTATTTTTCAGTTTTTTTTTAAATACAAGGCCCATCTGCTCTCATGCTTTCGTGATTAAGCAGAATTGCCGGAGTAATTTCGGTCAGACAGCATCCTTGGATAGAAGTGGTCAGCTTTATTAGGGATCAAGTGAAAAAGGGATACAGGCAGTCCCTGGGTTGAAAACACCCGATTTACGAACAACTTACATACCAAGAAGCCGACCAGAAATAGAATGTCATGAACTTCAGGTTTGAGTGCAATGATGCTGCTGTCACCCAGCATTGTGAGAGTAGCATTCCGCATTTTGTGGGAAAATTCTAAGGGGGGGCGGGGCTGGAGTGGGGCAGGGAGGGGTGGACGAACCGGAGGGAGGGGGCAGAAGGATCATGAGAGAGTAGCCATCACTTCATCACCTTCTCCTGAGTTAGCTTTTAATCATGATCCATCAGCCAGCTCCCTACCATGACTACCAGCCCCCCCACATCTCCATCGGGCACACAAAACTCAAAACGGTCAACCAGTTTACCTATCTCGGCTGCACCATTTCATCAGATGCAAGGATCGACAATGAGATAGACAACAGACTCACCAAGGCAAATAGCGCCTTTGGAAGACTACACAAAAGAGTCTGGAAAAACAACCAACTGAAAAACCTCACAAAGATAAACGTATACAGAGCCATTGTCATACCCACACTCCTGTTCGGCTCCGAATCATGGGTCCTCTACCGGCATCACCTACGGCTCCTAGAACGCTTCCACCAGCGTTGTCTCCGCTCCATCCTCAACATCCATTGGAGCGCTTTCATCCCTAACGTCGAAGTACTCGAGATGGCAGAGGTCGACAGCATCGAGTCCACGCTGATGAAGATCCAGCTGCGCTGGGTGGGTCACGTCTCCAGAATGGAGGACCATCGCCTTCCCAAGATCGTGTTATATGGCGAGCTCTCCACTGGCCACCGTGACAGAGGTGCACCAAAGAAAAGGTACAAGGACTGCCTAAAGAAATCTCTTGGTGCCTGCCACATTGACCACCGCCAGTGGGCTGATATCGCCTCAAACCGTGCATCTTGGCGCCTCACAGTTTGGCGAGCAGCAACCTCCTTTGAAGAAGACCGCAGAGCCCACCTCACTGACAAAAGGCAAAGGAGGAAAAACCCAACACCCAACCCCAACCCACCAATTTTCCCTTGCAACCGCTGCAACCGTGTCTGCCTGTCCCGCATCGGACTTGTCAGCCACAAACGAGACTGCAGCAGACGTAGACTTTTACCCCCTCCATAAATCTTCGTCCGCAAAGCCAAGCCAAAGAAAGAAGATAAACATATGTAGTTATTTTTATGTACTGTGCTGTAGTTATTATGTACTGCATTATGTATTGTGTTATTGTGTTGAAGATGTTTTATATGCATATAAAGATAAAGATTTGACTAAATGACGCTAAATAAGGGCTGAATGCTCCTGTACTGACTTGTATACAAATTCGAATTAAAGACAGACCTAGGTAACGGAACTAGTTTTTAAACCCAGGGACTGTCTGCCTGTACTGTTGCATGTTGAGGGAAAGAACTTGGGCAGGGATCAATAGGTGATAGGGTAAAGTGCAGAAGGTGTGAGTGGTAAAATGGCAGGAAGAGAGACCATTAAGAGGGTGAGAAGAAAAAAAGGTTAGAGAGAGAAAATGGATACAAGAGTAAGTAAAGAAGAGAATGGAAACAGTGTAGACAAGGGTGAGAGGTTACCTAAAGTTGGAAAAACAAAACAAAATCTATGTTCAGCTATTAGGAGGAATAGGAGGTGTTGTTCCTCGTTTATATTTGGGATCACCCAGACCAGACGATGCAGGAATGGCTGGGGAAATTGCAATGGTTGATAGGAAGTTCAACCTTAGGCCCAGTGTTGTGTTTGAAAAAAGTCACCCAATATATGCTTGATCTCACTGGCACAGAGATGGTAGGTTTGGGGGAAAATATAGGGAAAAATTTTAAACTTTGCGTGCCAAAGGGGTCAAGAGGCTGGCTAGACAGGGAAGAGTGGACGAGAGAATGTTGGAAGGACGTATCCCAGCAAAAAAGAGAGGGTAATAAGTGGCTGGTGGTGGAATCTTGCTGAAGCTCGTGGAAGCGTCAGAGGGTGACTTGGATAATTTGTTGGATGTGGAGGCTAGAAGGGTGGAAATTGATAATCAAAGGGACTTTATCCTTGCTTTGGGGGGTAGGGCTGAAGTACAAGAAATTATAGACAAACAGGAACAGGCATTATCAACATCAGAAAGGGAAATCCATGATTTTTCTGCAGAGCCTTGGCTACCTCTCTCCAATCAGCTTCCCCTTGTGAAAATAATGTTAATCCTCAATACACTTGCTCTGCATCACATAACATCTTTTTTCCCTCTATGTCACAATTTTCACGATCCTTTTAATTTACTTTCATTCTAACTCAATGTCTGTTTATGACAACTTCATGCTGACTCCAATTCCCACTTAAATCTGTTACATATTCTCATTCCTTCCTGAATACAAACTCCTTTGAAACTTTTACTACTTTGCCATGTAATATTTGGTCCTCACTTCCAAATCCCTTGGAACTCTTCACCCTTGTTCAAATATTCAACTCGACTTGTTTTTCTAATTTCCTTTGCTCTCTCTCTCTCTCTCTCTCCCCCATCCAGTTCAATTCCACTAGAAGCTCTTCACTTACTGTTTTCTCACCAAACTTTGCAGTTTCACTTGTAACCCAATTTTCTATCATTCATTTACGATGCAAAAACACAAAATCATGAGTGACAAGTAAGAGGCAGCAGAACCCAAGACGGTCAGTATTGAACAGCTCCTCCCTATTGGAAGCACAGCTGAACACTTTTTCACATGGCGATAAAACAAAATGATATTGCGAAAGACCTGGTTTAAGGCGAGACAGTACACACTATGTGCATAAATTTTGGCCACATGCCTTAGATCAAATAGGGGGCGGCTATCTAAGGAGGTGGAAATATAATGCAACTTAAATTGTTGCAAGGAGTTTGTATGTTTTCCCGGTGAACTATGTGGATTTTCTCTGGGTGTTCCAGTTTCCTTCCATCCTCCAAAACCTACAGGATTCTTGGGTTAATTGGACAATATGGGTTTCATGAGCCACAAGGCCCTTCTAGTGTACTGTATCATTAAAACTAAATGTACAAATGGTCACATGCTCTTGAAAATTCAATGGCAGAAACTGAGCAAGATTGTTGTTCTAGCACCACCCAGTGATATATTCATCTTTACTCTATAGACTGACCCACTTCCAGTGATTTGGCGACAACAGTGGCATTATCAGCAAATTTGTGGATTGAATTGAGGCACATCTTAGCTATACGGTACGGGGAGTAGAATAGGGAACGAAATACACAACCTTGGACGCCTGTGTGGAAAGTCAGAGTGGTTAAGGTGATATTGCCTCTTCACACTGATTGAAACAGAGGATCTAGTTGCAGAGCAATGTCTTGCATCCTTTTGTATGGTCATAGTTTTGCTGGTAATAATGCTGTAGTCAATAACAACAACTGCAACCTGATATTGGTGTTCCTGTAGACCAGGTGATCAAATAAAAAAAATGGAGGGCCAGCAAAGTAATATTCGCCTTCAAGGATGGGTGAAATGAAGTGGGCCCAGGTCCTTCTTGATACGTGCTCCATAACCAATCTCTCAAAATAATTCACAGTATCCACAGAAGGGATGTTACAATTACATTACAAGTACCCAAATTCTTGCCCAAGTGTGTAAGAGAATTACATTGAGCTCATGGAAATGGTTACCAAGAACAAGACACTCAATGAGAGAGAAACATTAAATTCCAACCTCCTGTTCTTTTGGGAGAACAAAGAGAAATTGAGGATAAAACATCCACACTTCTGTCCTTCAACCCCAGTCTAAAAAAACATTTTGAAATGGAAACAAATCTAACAATCAATTTCACATTCTGGCATTGTTGTGCTGACTTGGGTAGCTCTTTTCCCCAGAAAATATTACGCATATATCATCTATTTTGCAGAGGATGTAATGAAGACAGTGATCAATTCCTGTGAAGTTACAATTGGGACATGCAGCTGTCAATTCCAGAATAACCAACTGAAAAAAAACTTTGCTGTCTGAGTCAGATCTTTGACAGAGCTCAGCAGAAACACTATAGCTAACAATATTTTTTGTTAGTGTATCAAATTTAAATCAGCCAGGGTTTTCTTTATATTTTTCCTCGAAGAACAAGACATTTTCCACTGTATTCAGATGAGATGACCCATCTCAGCCTCTGACGTTACCGAGCAATCTTCAGAACTATAATTTATCATCATGAACAAGTCTCAAAAGTGTTTTGTAGAAGCATCAGAGTGCAAACATTCATATAAACAACCTTACAATTAAAAAAAAAGTGCATGAAAAGTAAGGCAGTGTTATTGGTTCATTGATTATTCAGGAATCTGATGACAGCAGGGAAGAAGCTGCCCTCAAGCTACTGAGTGCTCGTCTTTAGACTCCTGTAACTTTTTCCTCCCCAATGGTAGCAGAGCGAAGAAGGCATGGCCTGAGTGGTGGGGATCCTTGAGGATAAAGGATGCTTCTTTGCCTCTTGTCAATGTCCTCGATGGAGTGAAGTCTGGTGCCTATGATATCGCAGGCCAAGTTAACAACTCTCTGGAGTTTTTTCTTGTCCTGAGAGTTGATACCTCCATAATAGACAGTGATGCAACCAGCCAGAATGCTTTCCACGGTAAACCTATAGAAGTTTACGAGTCTTCGGTGACATACAGAATTTCCTCAAACACTTCACAAAGTTTAGCTGCTGTGAGCCTTCTTCATGATTGCATTGACGGGGAGGTTCCAGCACAGATCTCCAGAGATGTTGACATCCAGGAATTTGAAGTTCTTGACCCTCTCCACTACTGAGACCTTGGTAAGGACTAGGTTGTGTTCCCTGACTTTGGGAGTGCTCCCTCCACGACTCTCACTATTCATCCCTTCCCACCAATTGCCCTCGTCTCTCTCTTTCCCTAACCCGAGTCTTCTTCCCTCCAGCTGTCTCCCTTTCTCTATCCCCTACAACTTTGATATTCACTTTATTGGTCAACAGAAGTCACAATTCTTGAACACTTCTGTTACATTAATATGGAAACTATACCTCTGATATCGAAGGCACACAGAACTGTCTATCATCCCTGAGGCACCACCCAGCCTCTCCAGCCTGCCAATCAGGTGTGTGCCCACCCACCAGTCAGAGCACACACTGTCATTGGCTGGCCTGTACATCACAGCCCCTGCTCAGCAGAGTGGGATATTTAAACCCGAGCATACCATTGTTCATTCTCTTTGCCATATAGTCAGGCCCTGCACTTGTTCCGGGTGGTTCACACCACAGCGGACACCATCCAGAGGGGAACACAGGTAAGGGGCTAGAAACCCTTAGGCCGACCAGGTAGATACTGGTAACCCAGTAGATACTGGCATTGTAGCCAGAGTTCTCCGTTTACTTGGGGTGTGTTTCTTCCCTGTAGGTAGCCAGTTAGGGCACCTCATCAGGAGTCAGAACCCCCTGCCCATGGGTCGTTACTGCTGAGATAGGTGAGGATTCGAATACACTCCTTTGTCGCTTAGCCCCTTCCTTCGGTCAGGTTTCCAAGGCTAGGTGTAAGCCAGTAAGCCTAACATATGTGTGTGTGTGTGTGCGTACGTAGCTGCTTGTATTGAACCTGTGTGTAGGTGTTGTAGCAGATTAACTATGTTTGCTCTGGGACTGCCCCAGAGTCCTTTTTACTGTTTTAATAAAGCATGTGTACTGTTGCACCGCATTGTCTGGATTCGCTTGCCTGCTGTACCCAAAAACGAACCCTTTCCAGACATTTCCACCTCATTCCTCTGTCTTGTTTTGGGAGTCTTATTGGGATATCCCAATACCACAAAAATAGCTACAAAGCCACAATGCATATTGATTTATTACATTTTAGCCTTACCCTTACCAAATAAACTGACAGCTGCAATAATGTCATCTTTTCCCCAACGCAAAAATCCTAAACATGAGACAATTTACAGAAAAGATGACATAACATCTACTTACAACCCCACTTAAATGAAAAATTGAGCAGCAAAAATACAAAGATACAAGTGAAATAACTTGCAGCAAGTGGTTATTACAGTTATTCTGCAGTTTTTTGAGGTGTCCAAATAGGAAGAGCACAGCTCGGGCATCGCTGTTACAGAGCCAGTGATATGGTCTGGGACTCAAATCCCATGCTATCTGTAAGGAGCTTGTATGTTCTCCCTGTGTCTGTGTAGGTTTTCCTCAGGAGCTCTGGTTTCCTCCCACCCTTCAAAATGTACTAGTGTTACATGTCAATTGGGTGTAAATGGGCAAAATGGGCTCGTGGGCTGAAAGGGCCTGTTAACGTGCTGTATATCCAAATGTCAAATAGTAATTGTCATACCCTTTGATAAATCCAACTACTCGTTTATATTAATCCCACTTTTTTAAAAAATCACTCCATTTTTATCAACTCCCCTAAAATCCACCTCATACCAACACAAGAGGGCAATCCATTGCAGCCAATTAACTTAACGACCTACCCATCTTTGGCACAAGTGCACCAAAGGAAACTTAAGTCACAGAAGACTTCAAACTCCACACAAATAGGTCAGATCAAACCTGGGTCTTTGGAACCATGAGACAGTAATTCTACTTGTGCCATAATTTTACACGAGTAATTCTATAAACTGCAAAACCAGTTAGTTTAACCGGAATGGTAGAAATACCATTTGACAGGCCTCAATGAGCATCTGCCAGTGGCAATGATGTCAGGATGGTTATGGGTATCTCAGGAAGAACTGGTTCACCCGCCGAGGAATTAGGGGATATGGGGAGAAGGCAGGTAGGTGGAGTTAGGTCACAAATTAGATCAGCCATGATCGTATTGAATGGCGGAGCAGGCTCGATGGGCCATTTTTGGCCTACTCCTGTTCCTTCTTCCTATGTTCCTATGTCACAACTGGCCTTCCGAAAGATCAAATGGACCACAGTTCAGCGTTCAACACCATTACACCAGCAAAACATGACCAAACTAAAGGATACGTAATACTGTCTCTCTGCATCTTGATCCTCTGTTTCCACATCAGCAGACCTCACTCAGTGCAAAGAACCAATGTCACCTCCTCTGAGCAGACCATCAACAGAGGGCACTCCAAGGCTGTGTGCTTAGACCCCAACTCCTTGAATGCCCATGACTGCTCATCTTAATTCAGCTCCAACTCAAATCTACAAATTCACTGAGAGCACCACCAATGTTGGCCAAATAATTGAAAATGATGAGTCAGAAGACAGGATGGAGATCAAGAATCTTGTTGGGTTGTGTCAGAACAATTATTCTCTTAACAACAAGTCCAAGGAGCTTAATATTCAGGCACCTACTTACATTTTGCTCATACCTGAAGAAGGGCTCAAGCCTGATACATTAATCATGTCTTCTCTTTGGCTTGGCTTCGCGGACGAAGATTTATGGAGGGGGTAAAAGTCCACGTCAGCTATCATGTATCTTTACAATAAAGTACACTGTCTGACCTGCTGAGTTTCTCCAGCATTGTTAATTTTTTGAAAGGAGGGGCTGAGGGACCACATCTGCCTTGTTGCAACGAAGGTTCTGGGAGTCCATACTTCAAAATTAATTTCCTGAAGCCACAACACATAAATGCTAGATACAGCATTTCTGTGCTTTTACTTAATTACAATGTCTGCAGAGTTTCGGGTTTCATTTCCTGGAGCCAGCACATTGAGTTAACCATGAAGCCACACAGCTCTTCAACTTTCTCAGGTGTTTGAACAGATTTCGCATGCCATCAGATCAAACATCTACAAATGCACTGTGAAAGTGTACTGATTGGTTGCTTCAGAGCCTGATTTGGCAATAGAAGAACAAGGATGCAAGATTGTAGAAATGGGGTCTCTGTAAGGTAAAACATCATGAGATGGGAATGTGTAAGGAGTTACCCTGTGCAGGGCTGTAACAAGAAGGGGAGGTGTCCTTGTACTCCTGTTAGGTAAAACATCATGAGATGGGAATGTGTAAGGAGTTACCCTGTACAGGGCTGTAACAAGATGTGAATGCATCCTTGTACTTACAAGATAAGAGAGACATTGATGGATTGAGAGGCAGGAAGCTAGCAGGGAAAGGATAGCAACAGTTTTAGTCATTGGACAAGTAATGATATGATGATGTTCTAAGCATGTATCCAAGGGTATAAAAAATCACCATTTTGCTGATAACGGCAGAATGCATTCTCCGACTAACATTGTTAGTCGCAAGTGTTACAATCCGGTAATAAAGAACAAAGAACCCTGATTTCGACTCAGTCTGGTGTTTGTCTCACTCATTCATGAACAAAGCAGACCTAACAGTCTCCCAACATTTTAGACGAGGGGTCTTCAAAGTGGAGGATATCGATCCAAGGGGTCGATAAATGCAATGGGATCAATAACGCCGGGGGGGGGGGGTTGTCGATTGAAAATAGTGCCAATGGCAGTGTTAGCCGACCTCTCGCTAGAGCGGGCCTTCATGGCCGTCCTGTTGCATTTGACTTCCGCCTTTGAATTAGTTTAGAGTGAACAAGGGACGGAGAGAGGACACCAAGTGTTTAAAAAATAAAATTGAGAAATGTGCAATCCACAAAAGAACTTTACGATGGAAAAGCACAGATTTAATACCAGAAACCAGAGGCCTGGCAAGTCAATTCACTCGTATATCAGTGACCTAAAATCAGGGTAAAGACCTGTGATTTAGGAGCACTCTGTGAAGAATTGATTAAAGACAGGATGGTCCATGGCATCTGCAATGAAGGCATTAGAAAGGCACTGCTGCACAACAGTGAACTAATGCTCACAAAGGCCATCTCCACATGTCTAGCCTATGAGACGACAGAGGAGAACAGCAGAAAGCTTGCCTCTCTACAGAAGCATAGAAGCAGCCAGACGCAGCAGCCAACCAAGCCCTATGACACAGTCAACCAGGACTGAGCTCAGGAACTGCGCTGCGACGACTTGGTAAGGCGAGAGATATGCCCAGCAATCGGCGGGGTACATGTACTCCCAGTGGTACATTTGCACTTTTCAGGGGGTACATTGGGTCTGAGGAAATAACCACTACTGTACAAAACATGGTGTTGTAATCTGCAGGCAGATTGCACAATGTCATTTTTTTTAATCCTTAATTTTTAAGGGTACACAGGAACCTATAAAAAAATGCCCAAGGGGTACAGAGGAACAAAAAGGTTGGGAACCCCTGGTGTAGAGCCTGACGGAAATGGAATCATTGTAGCAGATGCTGAAGAGCCAGGCAGTAACTCACTCCAAGACCCAGATACACAAGAACGATTAACCAGTTGGAACCAGAGTAAGGAGAAACCAAACCCGTTGACAAGTATTACATTGATGGGCTGACTGCAGACGGCAGGAGACCTAGCAAAGATGCGAATCAGAAGGAATAACGAAGCATTTGTAACAATGAATATCAATGATAAAGCAAAAGACATTAAAGTTGACACAGGGGCCCAGCGCAATGTCATGTTACAAAGAACATTCAATCAACTGAGGAAGTCAGAACAGATCATACCATGCACCAAGTCCACAAGCCTAGTGGCATACAGGAGCAGCAGAATCAGAATCGATGGCACAGTGCAGCTGCAGTGCTACATACAAGGACGGGTCCACATAATAACCTTTTTCATAGTCCAAGAAGATGTCATGCCTCTGCTGGGCCTGAGCACAAGCATGGACATGGGACTTACTTAGCTCAGCAGAGAGTACACTAGATAAATCTGGCCAAGGATGACTTGACACAGAATTTTTAAGAGTACAGTGACCTTTTTTTTTAAACTGAGGAAATGGGGAAACTGCCATGCAGCTCGAATTTGAAATGAGGCCTGTGGTTTATCCAGCACACTGTATACTAGTAGCAATGAAGGACAACGTTAAGGCTAAGCTGTACAGGATGCAGGTCCTGGGCATGATTATCCCAGTCTCCAAGCCCATTGAGTGGGTGTTCTCCATGGTGGTCGCTAAAAAAGGATGGACAGGAGATCCGGTTCTGTATCAAACCGAGAGATCTCAATACAGCTTTAAAACAACCACATTATCCAATGCATATTATGGAGGAAGTTGCCGTGCAGATGGCCAGCACAACAGTTTTTTTTCCAGTCCTGGAGGCAAAGAATTCCTTCTTGCAAATCAAACTTGACTACAAGTCGTCACTGCTGACCACATTCAACATGAGTTTCGACCAATAAAGATTCATGTGAATGCCATTCGGAATCATTTTAGTCAGAGAGGTATTTGAAGGATGAATGGAGCAGATCTTTGCTGGGTACCCTTATGCTATCATTGTTGATGACATATTTGTAGTTGGCAAGGATTTGGAAGAACATGACACAAATTTTAAAAAAGACACTCGACAGAGCCCAGAAGATAAACCTTAAGCTCAACCCCCGGAAGTGCATATTCCGGCTGAACCAGGTCAGTTACGTAGGCCATGTCTTCACAGGATAAGGCCTGAAGGCAGACCCTTCAAAGGACAAAGCAACCAGCAAAATGCCGATACCGACAGACATGGCAGCACTGCAACGTTTCCTGGGCATGGTCAACTACCTAGGCAAATTCATCCTGAACTCCAGGGATCTTACCATTCCACTGAGGCAGCTGATGCACAAAGACATGGAGTAGACACACAATGGATGCATTAAAAAGGCATGTCAAGCCCACCTGTTCTATCGTATAACAATGTATGAAAACCAGTTATGCTAACCTGTGATGCATCACAGAACCAACAGGGTGCAGGATGCCTGCAAGACAGAAAATCTGTGGGCTACGTATCCAGATCACTCACCAACATGGAGACCAAGTATGTCTAAATAGACAAAGAGTTATTGGCAGTAGTTTTTGCCTGTTCAAAATTCAACAACTAGGTCAGTGACCATAGAGACTGACCACTTGTCTCTGGTCACAATTCTGAAGAAGCCAATTCACAGAGCCCCTGCATAATTACAGAGAATGATACTTAGGCTTCAGACATACAACCTGACTTTAGTTAAGTGTGGAAAAGAAATGCACTTACCTGATGCACTATCCCGTGCTCCCAGAAAATGCATGACCCAACAAGTTGATGCAATGACAGTAATGCACATCTCCTCCTCCCGGTTGGAGGAAATGAGACAGCACACGACCAAAGACGCAACTTTGAGGACCCTGGGCACTTTTACCCTGGTGCAGCCTACCACTTGAAGTGCAACCCTATTTCCCATTCTTGGATGAGCTACTCATTGATGATGGAATCACAGAGGACACCTGGGTGCAGAAGCAGGGCTAGAGAGTTTTTTTTTGGACAGGAATGACCGAAAACATCGTCCAGGAAGTGCAAGCTTGTTCGGTGTGCAACAGTACCAGGCCGCACCTGCAGAGGGAGCCATTGTAGCTCCACCTGGTGCCAGACCTCCCGGGTCAACTGTAGCATCAGACATCTTCAAATGGCGCAGTCAACAGTACTTGGTACTTATAGATTCTGTTTATCGAAAAAGACCTTCAACATGACGCCACCTCTTCAGAAGTCATAACCAAGTTGAAGAGAAACTTTTCGGTGCATGGGGCACCCCACACTCTGCGATCAGACAATGGTAGTTTACCAGTGAGAAATTCAGACACTTTACAGCAACATGGGATTTCAACCATATTACAAGTACCCACAGTCAAATGGATTGGCTAAAAGAGCTGCAAGGAGCAAGAAGCAGCTCACTCAGAAGTCTCATAGGGAGAAGACGGATGTGTTCCTCAACCTGCTGACCTTGGAACATTCCTCATGACACCACGTTGGGCTCTCCGTCGCAAAGACTCAGGTCCAGACAGATGCGGATGACCTTGCCAGTGGCAGAGAGGCTCTTGGACCCTCAGTTAAAGAACCTACAAGAAATCAAGGCCCAACTTCTGAACAGGAGGTTAATGCAGAAAAGGAACAGCCGACTGCTCAAACCATTAGCAGAAGGGTCCACAGGGATATGACCGCATGGGCATAGTCAAAGGAGGTACCAGGAGCACAGGTCATATCTGGTAAAATTAGGTGTATCAGAGGAACTGTTGACACATCCCACCTTGTAAGGGAGCCACACCAATCCCAAAACATTGCCGATGAGACTATATACCAGGATCTAGAACATGATCCTGGTAGGCAGAGCTCCCTTAGCAACCCAAGAAACAAGAGGCTGCACCCCAAGCATCCACTTCTACCAATGGCTACTACGTAACACGTGCTGAACGTATTTGTAAGCCAAACTAGACTGGCTATTCATTGCTGAATTGTAACTATCAACATGGATTGTGGTATGTGCGGGGTTGCACGAAAGGGATGTAGAGAGCCGCTCCCACTGGCTGCTCTGCACCTGCTACAATAGTGTTGCAACCACCATATTCGCCACAGTGCTACTGTGCATGAGCAAGTCCCCACGAGGTGCGGCAGTTGAAACTGAATTTGGCTGGTAGCAGTTACCATTACAAGAAGCTCCTGTTGTATATAGTGTTGTTTGAGCGTTTGACTAAGGTTACCACTTGTGTTGTCTGGTTATTCAGTTCAATAACAAACACCCAGTAATGCTTCTTTTAAACACTTCTCGCTGTCTGTCTTGATGGGTCCGCTACTAATATACAGGCAATTTCACTTGCTTCTCTAACTCAAAATACAATCTTATCTGATGTTTTGAATTTGTACACAATCGTACAGCTGAACTAACTCAAAACTTTATAATGGTAGCCTCACCTACAAATATCACCCTCGGGCCACTGGAGACACAAAAAAAAATCAAGAAAATGTGCACACCTGACTGACCTCTGCATTATAAATCATGGATAGAACACTTAAAAGATTTAAGTCAAAAATCAACATTTTGAAAGGTTTAACAGACAAAATTATCCCAGGGACAGATTTAACAGCATCTTCTGGAGTCTCTAAAAACAAGATGTAATGGCAAATATAAACGAGCTGCAGTTTCATACTGGTGCCCATTTTTCGTAATTTATCATTTTTACCTTTAACACAGAATTACTCGAAGAATAATCACTTCCCATGACCAAGTGCAAACCAGGAGAAGCCGGAAGACGGCCCGACCGAAATGCTGATCGTCCCATTTATAGGGATGCTGCCAGACCTGTTGAGTCCCCTCTACTTCCCATCACTCCGGTTTCCCCTCCCCCCCCCCCCCCCCCCCCCCCCCCCACCAAGGCTCTCGATCGGGGTGCAACCACGGAATTTGCAAAGCGCAGGCCCCGAGCTCGGATTACAAATAGTGACTGGCCGGCCAATGCCTGGTATTAGGAGCGGTTAGGCCGGAACCCAGCGGGGGCATTCCAGGCTTCCCCAGCCTCTCCTGCCGTGCGTTTCCAGCCTTGACGGTCTGGGTTTGGCTGTCACGCCTGCGGAATGGGGCCAACGCACGTGTGTGCAGAGAGGGGGGGGGGGGGAGAAACGAGATGCGAGCCGAACAATGTAGCTGAGAATGTCCTTCCCTCCCGGATGTGAGTGTGTAGGAAGTGGGGGGGGGGGATGTGGTGGAGGACGGGACCGGGTTGAAAACTCCAGGCGGTAGGGTCGCCATTTTAAGAGGAGGCCCGAAGTGGAATAAATTGGATGACGGGGAGTGGGGGCTGGAGACGTCTCTGATTAGCAGCCAAAGGGGGAAGGGGGGGGGGGGGGCGAGGAGGCACCTGCTCTTACTTCCTTCCTCCTCCCTCCCACCACCCCCCCCACTTTCTCCGCCATACAAACCCGACAAACGTTGTGCCTTTTCACCTAGAAAGTACCTCCGCGGCTCTGCTGTCATCTCTCCCGCGGCTCCCGAAAGGTGCGGCTTTCTGTTCTCATCGGCGGCGCCCGGTTCTCGCTCCTCCCCCCCCCCCACCCCCTTTAAAAATAAAGCAGCACCCTAGGCCGCTCTCCGCCGGCCGGCCGCTCTCGCCTCCACCTACACCACGAACACACAATGCCGCGCCATCGTTCACCCCCCCCCCCAACCCCCTCCACCCCGGTCGCCCGCCCCTTCCGCAATGGCGCGACCACCACACCCCCGCTTGCTCTTCCAATTGGCCCCGCGGCCTTTAGTATCCGCCTCACTCATTGGCCTTTCCCCAAGGGCATGTTCTGCCTCGATCTGCGGCCTACCCCCGCCGCTCGGGTTCCCCCTGCAACGTCTTCAGCGTTCCGTGCGGCGCGGCCCGGCCCCCGGACTGCAGCCGAGTCAAACCCCCCCCCCTCCCGAAAAAGTATCAGGGAGCCCCACGTACCATCGCGCTGCCCGAACCGGCACCTTCCTCGCCTGCTTACGTCGGTCATCCCGACCCAAGCTGGGACCAAGAGAAGAGAGGCTGTTCCTATGGCGACCACGACTGTCAGGGAGAAACGTCATGGGATAGGCGAGCTGCTCCAATCGGAAGGCGGATTCTCACGGAGACGTCACGGAAAGACTGGGTCCTCGCAGTATTCTGTCATGCCATTGGCTAGTTTCGTCCAGTCGACGTGATGATTGGTTGGCAGCAATGTTGCCTAGTAACCGCGTTGCTATGGCAACTGGGATGTTCAGTGAAAGCAAAATACAGTATAATAGAACCATTTTTGAAAATCGAGATTAATGGATTACAAATCATGACGAGTGAATTTAAGATTCCCTCGGCATTTATGGTTCAGTTAGTAATGGCCCTGTAATTCAGCCGCTCAGGCCCTTCCACTTGGCTTTGCTGCTCATTCCCTTTCCTCAATTCCTCTGATAGTCAACATTCTGTTGGTCTCAGCCTTGAACACAGCCATCGGCTGCAACTTCGTGTAAAAGGAATTCCGTCGATTTGCCATGGTGACCCTGCGCCTTGTTTCACTACTGAATTCCCAGCCCTTTGCGTTATTCTAGAGGTGACTTGTCCACTCAGCCATGAGGAACTTAGTATTCTTCAATTAAGTCACCTAAACTTTGGAGGACAGTGGCCGAACCTACTCAACCTCTACATGTATTGACAGACTCGTCAACTGAGGAACCAACCTGGCAAATCCTCATTGCATTTCTCTTCCAGCAAGAGCTTCCTCCTTTAGGTAAAGGGACCAAACTACCCCAGGTCTCTGTGTTACTTGGGCAGCTTCTTAAATAACTTAGAGGTGCAAGATTCAAATAACAGAAGAGACTTTTACTTACTGATGCCTTCCACCATCTCAGGAGACTATTCACACACACCCATGTACACATACATACACCCCACAGTGGTGGACTACAGTTACTACAGTGAGAGGTGTGTATTCTTACACGGTTACAAAATAGTTCACATTATCCTGACTATATAACATGATCCAACCAAGGTATTTTATTGGTAAGATATCTTTACTCAAACTCCAATACTACAATTAAACCCAACCTGTCAATATGCTTTCCCAATTGCCCATTAATATTGGCAGGCATTTCATCAATGAGAACCAGCATTTCTCCAGGAAGCTCTCAACAAAGCTTGTCTAAAATGTCCACTCTCAGATGTTGCATCAATTTTGAAAGATAATTTGCATCTTTAAATACTTGAGTATGGCACCAAATTATGAGAGGAAAGCAACATGTTGAATTTAAATGGTAATCCAAGAGCAATTGCCCTAAAATGGAACTGACAAAGTAATCAACTCTAGGGAAGGGATAAATGTCTGGTTGTATGTAAAGCTATAGGTGTGATCAAACTCACTTCATTCAACAGATATCTTTATTTTTCAAGTCAAATTTATTATCATCTCATTAATCTAATTACATAGTACAACTGGACAAAACAGTGTTCTCTGGTCCTTGGTGCAAAACATGCAGACAAACATCTGCTGTGCTGAGTGGAAGGGGTCATTAATAATTTTGCACACCTTTGGTAGTTCACATCAATGGTGGGGGAGAGCAGGATGGAGTGATCCTCTCTGCCACTCTTATGGTCCTGAGGATTCATCTCAGGTCACTAGTTAAGTGCACTCCAAGGAACTTGGTGCTCTCTACACTAGTTATTGATGTGCAGAGAAGTGTGGACATTCCTCATCCTCCTGAAGTCTACATAAGACTCAGGTTACTCTTGCACCATTTCACAAAATGTTTCACCTCTTCTCCATTGTTGCTGATGAGGGCAAACTCTGCTGTGTCATTTGCAAGACTTAACACCTTTGGAGCTAGATCTGGTGATGCAGTCATGGGTCAATAGCATGACTAGGAGTAGGTTGAGCTCACAGCCCTGAGGTACATCACACTCAGTATGACATTGCTCGACATTCCACTGACAACCCACAGTGGCCTTTGTGTTAGAAAGTCCTGAATCCAATTATAGATAGGGGTGTTGAGTCCCAGTGAGGACAGCTTCTCCACCAGCCTCTGGGGAAGGATCTTTTTAAAAAGCCATGCTGCCTGACATATGAGACGTCATTCTCCAGGTAGGTCATGACAGAGTGAAAGAACAAGGCCGTAGCATCGTCTATGGAATGGTTTCTTCCATAGGGGAATTGAAATGGGTCCAGCATCTCTGAGAGGTGTGCTTTGATGAGTTCCATCACCAGATGCTGGAAGCATTTCATAATGGAGGTCAGCACCACTTATTATGTAATAAATACAAAATATGGTGAATTTTCTTCCATTAAGGTTTTGACATGCTAGACTTAAACAGAACTTGTGTTTCACACTACTGCCTTGTGGTTTAAATAATGTTCCCACCTAACTCAAATGAAAAAAAAATTGCAAGAGTTTTCTTTGAAGGGTAGACAAAAGAATTTTGATTTCAAGAGTGGGAGATGAGGAAATGTGATGGGGTGACACAATAGATATATCATTAACATTTTAAGAGGGGAAGTTAAAGGATGAAAGAAGGGGTGCTGTAGTTTTGTGATGAGTAATTTGGAAAAGGTTGTTCATTTCCTTCAGAGCAACAATGTTCTCAATACAGAACTGAAAATTGCATGCTTTTAAGTATGGGAGTTTATTGTCATATACATAAATGTACAGATGCACCAAAATTCTTACTCTCTGCAGCCACATAGGTACACAAGATACACAAACAATAGTGTAAACTAAATCAACAGTATATCCCATTAGACTGAAAAATAATATAAAAGGGAGAGAAATAAATTCATAGTTGCAGTTAGTGTAAAACAAGAGAGGTTTCAATCCTGGAGAGTTTTTTTTTTAAAAAAACTGGTCCCAGAGTGGTTTATAATTAGTAGAGGAGGTTGAAGAGTCAGATAGCTGTTGGGAAAAAAAACTGTTCTTGAACCTGATGATGCTGGACTTTCACAGCAGTGAAAAAGGACAATTTAAATTTGAAATGGAAATCCTTCGTTTCGTTGGATGGGAGGTCAGTGCCCTTGATGGTCTTGGCTCTGTGTGTGTGCCACTTTCTGCAGTCTTCTGCATTCCTGGGGACTTGTGCCAGGAAGAAGCAACATGTTGCCAACAGCAGAGCAGAAAGCCCCAAGATTTTTCATGCAGCACAACATAGAGAAGTGAAACAAAATCACAAAGGGACTTCAGCTCACCATCTTCAAGGAGAGGTCACACCCAGGTAGGAACAAGATCAATGTCATTGCACTTGGGAGTTTGCAAGTGCAGTCGGGTAACGTTTAAACTAAAACTCTGAAAGAGAAATGAAAGACAATAAAAGGCAAGAGAGACAAGGATGAGAAACAAAAGTTCTGCAAATAGACAATTTAGAAAGTATCTAAATCCACACTGTATCTAAAACAAAATCAACAGCACAGAGAGACAAATAGGTATGATTTGATTGCTATTACAGAGACATGGTTAGGAAGTCAAAAACCTAGAACTCATATTCAGAGACAGCAGGTACAACTCCACCCACAAGAGATGAAATAAGTAGTTATGAGAGACTTGGAGGAGATGGCACGTTCACAATCCTGCAACGGAGGATTGAAAAAATTGTCATGAAAGAGAAAATAAACCTCTGGAAAATTGCATGCCACAGAAATGGATAAGAACTCATGACCTTAGAGATAATAGCATGGATAGAGGATTACCTAACTAGCAGGAAACACTACAGGGAGAGAAGGAAATTATTTTCAATGAAAAAAAATTGAGGATTCAGGGATCAGAATTAATGACAAGAAGCAAGCAATTATGTTGTAGCCAAATTTGCCTTGGGTACAAAAATAGTTGGCAAGGCAAACTGTGAGAAGGATACAAATAGTTTACCAATATTGAAAGGTTCAATGATTGGTTAAAAACCTTAAAGTGTAATGTAAGTGTGAAAATACTATTTTGAATCTTATGGCTATCTGGATTATTGTTCATGTAATTAAGAAAAACAAATAGGAGCCATCTCATGAAGGCATTGACATGTTTGTACCTCCATCTTTTTCATCTGCTTTCTTGTGTATTTTGAGCAATCATCAGGAATTAATCAGGAGTACTTGCTGAATTAGACCATATTTGGGAAATCCAAAGCAAATAAATCGCTGCAATATCACTAACTAAAATCAACAAGAAAAGGCCAAAATTCATTTTTAAAAAGTGAGGTGTAATATTTCTTTTCTTCTCTTGGCAGCATTTCCAAAGTTTCATTTTTATTGGGAAGGAAAGAGAAGTTAAAAGTTATGTATTATTTTTAATGAGTAGTTTAGATCACAAATTTCCACAGAAATTTGGTGGGTATTTTCCTTTAAAAACAATGTCTCCAAAAATTATAGCATCTCAGGGGAACTGGCAGATTTCTACTTCAAATAGAAAAAAACTAGTGATTTTTTTTAAATTAAAAATTTAATTAGAAACAACTTGGTCTCCTTCAAAAATTTACTTGCCCAATTTTACTCCTTTTTTCCCCTGAATGCTCAACCTCCTTGGAGTATTAAATTCAAGAATGAGAAATTTTACAGTTCAACTAGATTTCATCAAAACGTACATTTGTTTTTTAAATATGAAATGGAAAGTTTTTCCTCACTCAAAAATTACAGTATATGGAATCTTCCTGATTATATGTTTTTGTAGAAGTTTTATTTTCCAGTTGTTCTGGACTGTATCTGAACTGTGAATGCATTATTTGAAGTGGGTATTGGATATTTATTCTTGTTTTGCATCATACAGCAAACAAATGCATTCACTGAGAACTATAGAACAAAAAAATCTAATTGAATATTTGAATGAAATAATTAATTCTATGATTTACATTTAACAGAAAAAATGCATTTTTAAAATACAGATTTTACTGTTTTCTCCCCATGATTTTCTAACAATAACATCTTTATAAATCATGAATCCATTCAAGAGGCACCAACACTTTGAAAGACAAAAGAAAAACCGCAGATACAGGTAATCAAAAAGCAAGAACAGAAAATGCTGGATTTACTCAGCAGGTCAGGAGAAATAATAGTCAACATCTGGATTAAATGTTGCTGAGTATTTCCAGCATTTTGTTTTTCTTTAACTTAAAAAAAAATTTAGTAATATTTTGCTCTGTGAACCTTTCACAGAATCAACATTCAATGTCTTTATATTTTACCCAAGGATCACATGAGCATCATGGATTGTGAAAAAAATAACTTTCGAGAATGAAGCTCTGACCTGGTTATTAAAATACAATCGATATCAAGTTATCTCTTTATTGTAATTGCCAATAATAATCAAGTTCACAGTGGATGCCAAGGGAGTTGACATAACATTACAATGTAATTTGTCAAAATTAATAATTTTAAAATTACACTTCACAAGTTTAACCCTATGCAAATCAGCCCTTTAAAACCAGAATCTTGGAACAATTCCATTCAAGGCACTTTAGTCAACAAAAATTGCTTCTTTTTTTAAAAAAAAGATGCAGATTAATTTTTAATCATTTTCTATTTTGCCAAAATGTTTTCATTAGTAAAAATCTAAGATATTTTTTGATGGCCAAAAACCTAAGGCACCACAGGCTCTCTTTGGTTCAAATCTTCCTCAGAGACCTCAAATGGAATTACATTAGGAGGCATTCTGGAACACAATTAACTTTTCAATTTGATGTTTAATTTCAACTTCTCACACCATGTTGTGCTCTTCTTTCAGCTCTGCACATTTCTCCAAGATTAACCTATAAGAAAGCTAAAAAGGCAAAAATAATACATTGAAAAGTTTGAAGTAAATTCCATGATAATTCCTGAAATATCATGCAAGTAGGAGGCTTAGCAGTACAATAAGTGTAAAACAAGAAATATTCAAAAACTTGTGCCATAGTGCAATTATAACAACAGAAGAAACTTTAGATAGTGCTTTTTAATGTCCTCAGCGCTTCTCAACTTTGCAGGTGTGATAGGATGCTGGAAAATGTTTGACTTCCCATCTGGGAGTTCCGAAAATCCCTCAATTCTCAACTTAAATCTTGGCTCTTATTATTTCCTGCAGACTACTAGCAAACAGCAAATTTTCCCTTTTACCATCTAGATGTGACCTTTTCAATCAGGATAGTATAAATGATCATTGACAATGACTAACCCAACACCTTTAATCAAATAATAGATAAACTCACTGTCCAATCAGCAAAGCTGTGAATAACTAGCTCAGGCTTCAAATTTGAAAAAACCCATCCCATCCGCCCTCCATCCATCCATCCCATCCGCCCTCCATCCATCCATCCCATCCGCCCTCCATCCATCCATCCCATCCGCCCTCCATCCATCCATCCCATCCGCCCTCCATCCATCCATCCCATCCGCCCTCCATCCATCCATCCCATCCGCCCTCCATCCATCCATCCCATCCGCCCTCCATCCATCCATCCCATCCGCCCTCCATCCATCCATCCCATCCGCCCTCCATCCATCCATCCCATCCGCCCTCCATCCATCCATCCCATCCGCCCTCCATCCATCCATCCCATCCGCCCTCCATCCATCCATCCCATCCGCCCTCCATCCATCCATCCCATCCGCCCTCCATCCATCCATCCCATCCGCCCTCCATCCATCCATCCCATCCGCCCTCCATCCATCCATCCCATCCGCCCTCCATCCATCCATCCCATCCGCCCTCCATCCATCCATCCCATCCGCCCTCCATCCATCCATCCCATCCGCCCTCCATCCATCCATCCCATCCGCCCTCCATCCATCCATCCCATCCGCCCTCCATCCATCCATCCCATCCGCCCTCCATCCATCCATCCCATCCGCCCTCCATCCATCCATCCCATCCGCCCTCCATCCATCCATCCCATCCGCCCTCCATCCATCCATCCCATCCGCCCTCC